>NW_026057584.1:11180351-11218619 GCF_023721935.1 Panthera uncia
GAAAACTTAACTCAGGTCAAATAGACCACATCTCAAAGTCTTTGGAGGGCCCACTAGGTGAACCATTGCTCCTTGTTATTGACATTGGGAAAATGGAAACGTTCTTCATAGACATCTAAAAAATCATTTTCTCCACCGTGCTGCCACGGGATGGAATGAATCTTTCCCAGAGAATTCTAAATGGAACTCTGACTTATGGAGCTGCTGACACCACTTCTTTCCTGCTGTGGAAAATCATCCCGACTTAATCTTGAATTTTAAAATATATACATGTACACACACAGGCATACATGCACACACACATGGACAGAGGGCAAAATAAGAAGGAAGGGACAAAGAATGCGAAGTATTATCACTCAAAAGAAAGATCCGGAGAGAACGCCTCATTTACGTGGACCCTACTGTGCATGAGGAGGAAGTAGAGAAATTCGTTCATTCATTCAACCAAGACTGAGTGTGCGTCTCAGAAGAGTGGTTAACAGGCTTGCCTGGCTTGCTCACACCAGATCTGTGCTTTGAAATCCAGGTTGAAGAAGGGTTAATGGCTACATGAAACATCACGAGATTAAAATTCCCATAAGAAACAAGATAAATACCATCCGAGATACCAAAATTTTCGGTGTTCACGCTGGTTGTGGGTTTGTACGTGGGTAACAATGAGAAGACATTAAAATTTTCTGGGCATGCACTGTTAAAACATGCACGCTAATTGACAAGTTGTGTTACAAAAACTATTCTCGATTTTCTATATCTGCAACATGGAGGCTACCTTACATTTCCCCAGGCAAATATGAGGTTTGACTTCTTCCTTTAAACAGTCCAAAGCGTTAATTGTATTTTCCTTAAAGGACTTCTCACTGATGAAATGCTATGCTTGGTTTAGTGGAGTTTTCTTATAACCATATTCAGTGGAAAAAGCAATAATGCAATTCAACAGTTTCATGATTATTTTAATATGATATTTCCCATGCTCCAAATGGAAGTCAACCTTTTATGAAATGTGCCAAGGATTCTGAGGTTAAGAGCGGGGCAGTGAGGTATCATGATGTTTTAAAGAAGTAGCTTCTGTGAGGCAGGGAGATGTGAATGAGGGCAGCAAACTTGTGGTCCCTGGAGTGACAGCTCCTCCTGAATTGTTTGAAGGGTTTAATGAGAGGGTGGAATATTTAGTCTTTTCCTTGCAAAAATATTTTATCACAAAGTGTATACATCAAGCTGAACACATAAATCTTCTAGTGTCTCTTCTTGAAAATTGGGGGGAAAATCTATAAGGCATAATATAGAAAGAACAGAGCTTTAAACATCTTCCTGCCCCTTTAAAAAAAATTACCATAATGCATATGCCATTGAAAAAGAAAAGATATTAAAGAAGTCAAAAGAGAAAAGCAAAGATTAATTAGAAACTCACCATCCTAGAGAATTAGAGAGGTAAAAAAAAAAAACTTTTTGTTTAACTTTGTAGACTTGTGTTTATTCATATCTTTAACCTAAGTCAGATCACACGGCACATGTATTTAAAAACCTATTCTCTTCGTTTAAGAATACAGATATGGGGGCGCTTGGGTGGCTCAGTCGGTTAAGCGGCCGACTTCGGCTCAGGTCATGATCTCGAGGTCCGTGAGTTCGAGCCCCGCGTCGGGCTCTGTGCTGACAGCTCAGAGCCTGGAGCCTGTTTCAGATTCTGTGTCTCCCTCTCTCTGACCCTCCCCCGTTCATGCTCTGTCTCTCCCTGTCTCAAAAATAAATAAAACGTTAAAAAAAATTAAAAAAAAAAAAAAGAATACAGATATGGTCTAATGTTTATATCAAAAAATGTACTCTCTATTCTATCATTTTAAACAGTAGTATGGCTTCTCATTATTGCATGGTTATCCACCATTAAACGCCCTAGGTTGTTTCTAACTTTTTGGTTATTGTAAATAGTACTATGAAGAACTCGGTGTGGATGAATCTTTGTACATATTCTTAATCACTTTCTTAAAAGAAGGCCGAGAAATGGAATTTTAGGGTCTAGAAATGTGTACCTATTTCACAGTTTTGAGATTGCAAAGCTACCTACCAGAATTCTGAGTGAGTGGACCCAATTCCTTGTGTATTTCACAGGATCAACAAATAGAAATGCATGCATTTACTTAGGGCTTTGTGGAAGCAACAACTACTTCTCCATTAAATAGAAGTCTAAATGTGGCAAATGCCTGAATGCTATCAGCTCCTGTGATACATCCTAGCCTCTGCCACATTAACTGCTGTGGACTTTTTATTTATTTGTTTGTTTGTTTATTTATTTATTTATTTTTACCCGGCACAAAGCCAACATGCTGTGAAGTGTATATGCCACGCCCTGAACCCTTAAAGTAAATATTTTGCCAGGGACATCGAAGAACCGGAAGAGAACCGATGAAAAGGAGGAGGGCAGTCCCTATGACTCCCGTACTTTCCAAAGGAACCTCTTGGTACTGAGTGTATTTACTTAACAGATTAGAGGTTTTAAATATCTAACTGAGTTATTGCTCTGATGGTGAAATCTCGGTTGCTCCCTATTGTAAACTTGAAAATTCCCCTGCGTGCTTTCTCAAAGCTGACATGAAGGAGCCAGCTATAATAGTCCGAGTAGGCAGGGAATAATTTGCTAAGGAATGCTGCCTAGTCAGGGCACAGACGGAGACCGATGCCACATGTTCCTACAAAGCACACAGTTTCATATGAGGGCTAACAACTGTCCTTCGGTCCTGAAGAATGGCATTGGCTAAACGACCAGCAGGGTCGACGTGGTGACATGTTCAAGTTCTAATATGTGATGTTTAGATCCTTCCGGATTTTGCCAGTTCACTGCACTTCTGGAGAGAGAGATTCAGGGTCCATTTGTTACACGTTTCTAGAGTTACCCTAGGAAAGACTAAGCCTCATCACTTATTTCAGGCAATCTGCATTTACTAAGAATACAATCATAAACGTTTGCAAAAAAAAAAAAAAAGTCATAAATGACACACAAAACTCTTCATTGCAGCACTATGTAGAATAGGAAAGAAAATGGAAACACCCAATTAGTTAATAATAGAACAGTGATTAAAACAATGATAGGATTTCCATATGATTGAATAATATGTTGCCATTTAAATAATTTTGAAACATTTACGCAAGGGAGGAAATGCTAATGACAAAAAATAGAGAAAATCGTAAGACACAAAGTTATAAATCGTACGACACAAAGTTATAAGTAGTACGTTAAGCCATTATGGGAAACTGTGTATATTTGTACTTATATATATAAAAAAAAAAAAAAGACTGGAAAGAAATTCACCAAAATGAAAACAGAAATTACCTGTGGTGATGGGAGGCTCTCCCCACTTGTTTTCATGGTTTTTTTCTATATTTGTCAGTTTTTTATAATAAACACATATTGCTTTTATAATCAGAGAAGAATAAATTATTTTCAAACCCACATATTAAAAATTCTCGTTTCCTAGTAGAGTGAACTTATAAATATGATTTTAAAGGGCTACCTTTATTCATAGTTTTAATATTTTTTAGTAAAAATTGCCACCAGAAGAAAATGAATAATCTTATTTTTTGGAACACCTCATGTCAGGCTTTCATGATGATATTACAGTAAGTCTTGCAAAATTTTCACTGCCCTCCTAACTTCATGGATGGCCCTAGAAGATGCATGACTATTCCAGGAGAACATCAATAATCTATCTTGTGTTGGAATTTGCAGAATAAAATAGGTGAAAGTTAACCAGAAACTGTTTACACGAGCTAGTAGCTGTTTTAAAATTTAATTGTGAAGTTGATTTATTAGGTTAGGAAAATGTATCCATAAAAAAAAAAAAAAAAAAAAAAAGGAGGGGGGGGGGGGGTGGTGCTTGGGTGGCTCAGTCTGTTAAGCGTCCGGCTTTGGCTCAGGTCATGATCTTGCGGTCCGTGAGCTTGAGCCCCGGGTTGGGCTCTGTGCTGACAACTCAGAGCCTGGAGCCTGCTTTACATTCTGTGTCTCCCTCTCTCTCTGTCCCTCCCCTCTCATGCTCTGTCTCTCTGTCTCTCTCTGTCTCTCGAAAATAAATAAACATTAAAAAAATATTTTTTTAAGTTTCAGAAACACAGATTACTTTGCTGGTGAGGGTTAACAAATAAGCAAGCATACCAATAACTTTCTGTATGATTGGGCAAGTCAGTGTGCTCTCTGGATCTCAGCATCTCCATCAGAAAATAAACAATGCACAGACACCTGCTCTCCAAATTCTCTTTGGAAGTAGTAAACTATTCAAAGGCAGAAAACAATTATTTTATAAATCTTATTAATTAGCAGGTTCATTTCCACTAAATAAGAAGAAATGTTGATAAATTCCTGTAGTATTATAGCCTTACGATTTGTGTGTGTGTGTGGTAAGAATATTTCGGATTTAGTCTCTTGGCAACTTTGAAGTATGTAACATAGCATTATTGACTATAATTGCAATGCTATGATTCATCATCTGACTGCAAGTCTGTACCCTTTAACCATCATCTTCCAAATTCCCCTAGCCCCCGGCCCCTGGTAACCATCATTCGGCTCTGTTTTTACTAGTTCCGTATAGCCTTCTAGTTTTAACCAGCTTATAATAAGCCAGTTTAACCAGTAGGCTTATAAACACTTCCTTGCATTTCACAATGGTCTGATCCTAAGCAGGCAGCCATTTTGAATCTTGTTCTATTTCCGGACCGTGTTACATTTCACCATCTGAATCATCCTTCCTCTCATAGTAGAAGTTAGGCAAATCCTGAGGTATCTTGTCACTTCCAACCACATACATTATCATTTATGGCACATTTCCTCAGAGCTCACAGGTGCCCATTGATAGAACCAGATAAGCCGCTGGAATGCCCCACCATGCCCTCCAGCTCCAGCCAAGAGCTACTGATCTGCCTAGAGCCTGTAAAAAATGTCTCAACTGCTAGTAGACCTGGGGGGAATGATGCAATAGCTGGCCAGGGAAAGAAACCAACAAGGCCAAAGCTTTGGACTCATTCCTGAGTGAGTTCATTGATCTGCTTCTGTCCTACAGACCTTAATCCAAGCCCACCATATGTAAGGGGGCCGAGATGAGGCATGGTACATAGGCCAGAACAAAATGTGGTCTATACTGAAATAACAGTCAGTACAGCATCTCCAGAAGAAACCCCCAAGTAATCATGATGCTCAGCCAAAAGGATCCACCCTAATTAATATCATCATTACTGAATTTAAGCACTTTCTGAAATGTTTCCACCCTTTCTGAGGACTGACGTGTTCCCTAGGTAAAGAATCACAAGTGAAAACTGTCAGACTTTCAAACACCTGTGTCGTAAATTTTTCTAGTTACAGAACTTTCTCCCAGAGATGAGTCAAGGGTCACAGATGATGTTTACCCACTCTGAAGGATGAGCAGGACCACTGGGAGAATAAAAAGTTGAGACTGACTATAGTACGATTTTAAGAAATTGTGTATCCCACTGTGAAAGTCACTGGAGACTTTTCTACCCTGAAACTCTGTGTTAATTAATCAGTAAAGATACATAATCACTTTCAGAAAGATGATTATAAAAGACAGGAATGAGGAACTCAAAGCACCATTGACCCCGGGAGCTCATTACATATTGACAAGTGTGTACTTGGATTGACTTCCCACCTCCAACCCCCCAAATAAAAACATATTTTGTGATCCCTCCACAGACTTTGGGGAGGTTAGAGTAAGTCGGTACAAGGCACACATAATTTTAGCCATTACAAATGAGAAAGTTTGTTTTAGAGTGAAGGCAACTAAGGCCTAATCTTTCTCCTCCCTCCAACTCCTAGGAATTTGGATCTTTGTTAAATGTCACAATGAATAAGAGAATAATTACAGGGGTACAACTATTTTAAGCACCTGGAAAACTAAATTTTTTAATGTTTATTTACTTTTGAGACAGAGAGAGAGAGAGAGAGAGAGAGAGAGAGAGAGAAAGGGAATGAGCCAGGGAGGGGCAGAGAGAGAGGGAGACCCAGAATTCGAAGCAGGCTCTTGTCAGCACAGAGCCGGATGCGAGCCTCGACTCACGAACCGTGAGATCATGACTTGAGCCAACATCGTATGCTTACTTAACCGATGGAGTCCCCCAGGCACCCCTGGGAAACTAAACTTAATGAGAGATTTCATTGAGGGAGGAGTGGGGGGAGGAAGAGACCGAATGTTACACTTCCTACAATTTTTAGCAATCAAATACATTAGACTGAAAAACTTCATCTTTCGAGAATTTCGATCATGCCAAAATATACAAGAAATCAACACAAAATGGCAAAAAATGGCCAATTACTTTAGAGAATGTGAAAGAAGAAACATATTAGAGACACACATAAACACAAGAGTACTGGTTGGACATGTGCTGTGTGGTCAGATTGGCCAGAGAAGGCAGCACAGGGCCAGAGTCAGAAGGACTAAGTTCTCACGTCAGCCGGGTCACACGCTGGCCATGTGGCCCCGACCAAGCCACTGAGTCTTAACCTCTGCATCCACAAAGTGAGGATAAATATGTATCCAGGTATCACTTAGACGGCTGGCAAGGCAATCCAAGTGAAAGTACCATGCAAAGTATAAATCACAGGCAAGCTATCGGTGTAGATACTGTTTTCACCACACTATGCAGTCAAGACAAAGATGTAAAAGAAATAGCTTTGGAGGTTGAGAAGATTATACCTCAGTTAAAAGGATAAAACAGGAATCAGTGAGGGGCACCTGGGGGGCTCAGTCGGTTAAGCGTCCGACTTCGGCTCAGGTCATGATCTCACACTCCGTGAGTTCGAGCCCCCCGTCGGGCTCTGTGCTGACGGCTCGGAGCCTGGAGCCTGCTTCGGATTCTGTGTCTCCTTCTCTCTCTGCCCCTCCCCACTTGTGCTCTGTCTCTCTCTGCCTCTCAAAAATAAATAAATGTAAAAAGAAAAAAAAATTTTAAATAAAAGTTCCTAGATGTGAAGAAATTATCTCCTGGCACCTGTAAAAATTTCTCGTGTGCAGCTTCTCAGGGAAAAAAAACGCACACCCCACTCCACTGCTATCCTGTCATTCCAGAAGCATTCGCAGTCCACCCACAGTGTATGTGACACCCTCTGACAGCATTTTCTCTGGCACGTGTGCCATTCTGCCAAGAGGTTTGGCAAGGGCTCCACCAGTTTCCTCCACAGCTTCAACTCTCACAGTTTAAAGATTGCTGATCTTTTCACTCTTGCCTTTCTTGTGACCTATTTACTATTTCCTGTGTGCCAGGAAGAGGCTTGATTTGGGAGTACAAAGTAACCTGTCAGCAGCAGTCACAGTAAATGGTTTAGAGCTTGAACCGAATCCAGTTCCCAGGAGTGACTAAGAACAGCTTAGCATGATCACACTTGAACTACATGATGCCCTTTTCCAGGGCCGTGAGAATGATGCTCACAGATTCAAACAGGGATTCAAGATGAGTTTCTCACAACCAACACTGGAGGAAAAGCTGGTGGGATTCCAAATGAGAACCTGGCTGTGAAAAGGGAGGGAAGACATTGCTTCAGAAAGTAATCGCAACACCTCACGTCAGCCTCAGACACAGACAGAGTCAAGAGTTGGGGGGAAAGGGACCTGATGGTGCTTGCAGGATTGTCCCACCCCTCCTGGAGCCAGGCCTTCAGGGCTCCGCCGATTAGGAAGATGGCGGCCACTAGACTGGACGACATTCACCATAATATCCACAGGTTGGGGAAGACTCTCAGAAGTTTGGAGGGTCCTCACTTTCGGGAGCTCTGCCCATACCCCTTGATGCACAATCAAGTCCCAAAAGGACTTTAGGAAACCTAAGGATCCTTCTGGCCTTATCTCTCACCCAACAATATGGACATGCTGATTCAAGGTCCTTTCCCCAATATCTCCCCATTTCTGGAATAATCCATTTACTCCTTCTACCTCCACCTGGCCCATCACTGTTGTTGGATGTTCCCCATTTATCATTCAAGACCTAATTCAAAGGTTACTTTTATAGGACAGTTTCCACAACTAGATGAAACAGCTCTTTACTTGGAACTCCCGTGGGACTTTGCTTTTCACACTACGTAAGAAGCTATATTTTCCTGTCTTTGTCTGTATAGCACCTGGCAGAGGGTAGAGGTTCAAGAATATGTGACAGATGAATGAACCAACTGAATTCATTTTTTGTTATTCTCACCCCTTGTTTCCTACATCTATTAGTCACTAATTCTTCTACACATTTGGCTTCCAACTCGTTTTCTTCTCTCCGACCACAGCTGCCCTGGCCTCAGGTCTCAGAAATCCATGTTGGCATTAATATAGTTTCCCAAAGCAGGCTCCTCACCCATCAAAGAATCAAAGACTATTGTAATAATGACATGAAGACACTTATTCTCCATTGTTCCACTTTCTCTCAAGCTGGGATTTGAACCCAGATCAGTCCAGACCCACCGTACACACTGCTTCTTCAACACTTGTCTCTTCCAAATTGGCCATAGAAAGAGAAAGATGGGAGTTATCACTGAATAACTTACTGTCAATCCCAATTTTGTGGATTCCTAGGACCAATGGATGGCTTTCAAGATATTTACCAACCCCCAGAAATTATATATAAAAGACTGGGTCCAGCCAATGCAATGTTGAAGGAGAAAAACAAAGCTGAAGGACTGACCCTACCAGATGTTAAGACTTACTCTAAATCTACAGTAATCGAGACAATATGGCATTGGTGAAAAACAGAAAAATAGATCAATAGCACAAAATAGAGAGTCCAGAAATAGACTCACAAAAATATAGTGAACTGATCTTTGACAAAGAGGTAAAGGCAATACAATGGGACAAAGATGGTCATTTCAACAAATGGTGCTCCAACCACTAGATATCTATAAAAAAAAAAAAAAAAAAAGAATCTAGGCAGAGACTTACACTTTTCATACAAATTAACTCACAATGGATCATAGACCTAAACATGAAACTACAAAACTTCTAGAAGATAGCGTAGGAGAAAATCTAGATGACTTTGGGTGTGGCAGTGACTTTTATACACACCATCAAAGATACAGTCCATGAAAGAAATAATTGATAAGCTGGGTTTCATTTAAATTAAAAACTTCTGCTCTGGGAAGGACAAGGTTAAGAGAATTAGAAGACAAACCACAAACTGGGAGAAATCATTTGTAAAAAAATATATCTGATAAAGGCTGTTATCCAAAATCCACACAGAACTCTTAACACTCAACAATGAGAACACAAACAATCCAATTAAAAAATGGGTTCAAGACTGTAACAGTTACTATCTCAATAAAGAAGATACACATGTGGCAAATAAGCATATGAAAAGATATGTCATTTGGGGAAATGCCAAGTAAAACCATATTGACATTCCACTCCACACCTATTCGAATGGCCAAAACCCAGAACATTAACGACACCAAATGTTGGAGAGGTTGTGAAGCGATAAGAACTCTCATTTGTTGCTGGGTGGGAATGCAAAATGGAAAAGCCAGTTTAGAAGGCAGCTGGGTGGTTTCTTACAAAACTAAACACCCTCTTACTAGTCCAGAAATTACACAGTCCAGAAATTGTGTTCCTTTAGTGGAGTGGAAAACTTCTATCCACACCAAAACTTGCTACACAGATATGTTATAGCAGCTTTGTTCATAAGCATCTAAACTTGGAAGCAATCAAGATGTCCTTCAAGAAACGGTGGTTCACCCAGACAATGAACTAAAACACAAAGAGAACAGCACTAAAGACAAATGAGCTATCAAGCCACAGAAAAAAGACATAGACGAACCTTAAATACGTAGCACGAAGAGGAAGAAGCCAATGGGAAAATGGGGCGCCTGGGTGGCTCAGTCGGTTGGGCGTCCGACTTCAGCCCGGGTCACGATCTCGCGGTATGTGGGTTCGAGCCCCACGTCGGGCTCTGGGCTGATGGCTCGGAGCCTGGAGCCTGCTTCCGATACTGTCTCCCTCTCTCTCTGCCCCTCCCCCATTCATGCTCTGTCTCTCTCTGTCTCAGAAATAAATAAATGTTAAAAAAAAAGAAGCCAATGGGAAAAGACTATATATGCTGTACGATTTCAACTATATGACCTTCTGGAAAAGATAAAGCTACGGAGACAGGAAAATGATCAGTGGTCACCAGGGGTTGGAGGTGGTGGGAAGGGATAAACCCATGAAGCCCAGAGGATTTTCAGAGCAGTGAAACTACTCCCTATGATACTACAACGGTGGATACTTGTCATTATACGTTTATCCAAACCCATCGAAACAACAATGGCAAGAGCCAATCCCAAAGTAAACTATGGCCTCTGGGTGGTAACGACGTGCCAAAGCAGGTTCACTGGTTGTAACAAACACATCCACTCAAGTGTGAATGTTAACAGTGGGGCAGGCCCTGCAGCCATGAGGGCAGGAAACACATGGGAAATTTCTGTACCTTCCTCTCAACCTTGTTAGGAATCTAAAACTGCTCTAAAAACAAACGGTCTTTAAAAAAAAAATGTTGGGGGGGCGCCTGGGTGGCGCAGTCGGTTGGGCGTCCGACTTCAGCCAGGTCACGATCTCGCGGTCTGTGAGTTCGAGCCCCGCGTCAGGCTCTGGGCTGATGGCTCGGAGCCTGGAGCCTGTTTCCGATTCTGTGTCTCCCTCTCTCTCTGCCCCTCCCCCGTTCGTGCTCTGTCTCTCTCTGTCCCAAAAATAAATAAAAAACGTTGAAAAAAAAAAATTTTTTTTAAAAAATGTTGGGTCTACGTGTGTAGGTGTGTTATTTTCCTGAGGAGGCAGGCCGCGGTTTCCACCAGACTCTTCAAGGAATCTATCATTTCAAAAAGGCAAAGAATCACCACCTTGGAGCATTTCTGCAAATCCTTGGATTCGCACTGACAAAAGTTGCATGTTTACTCCTTTTGATTCATTCATTCACGAGCCCACCACTCGAAGGGCTTTCACCCACCCGGAGTCTTTTTTTGGACACAAGATGGGCTTCCAAATCACCCGCTGTTGTTTCCTCCGGGCAGAATTCCAGGATCCGTCTTATTCAAGATGGTACTTTCCCAGCCTTGGCACTGCTCTCCTTCTTTCCTTTATCTTCTTCAGATAATCACGCAGTGTTACTTGCGTGCTACTTCATTCTTCCTCCTTAGAAAATCTCACTGATATACTGTTCCCAGCCTCTTTATCTCAAGCCTTCCCCATTACGCCTGGCTAAGCAGGTAGTTTCCTGGTGCTGGGACCAGAGCCAATCTATTCTGGTGGGGTTTTTTCTTTTTATTAATTCTCCAAAAGGAAAACTCATTTTCCTATTGGAAAATGTGGCAAAGGTGAATCAACTTTATTCCTGTCATCAATTTTCATCAATTCAGAGCTCCAGGTTAATGTATATGCAATGGAGTTGGAGGGAAGAGAGTGGAATGTTCAAATCCACAGTAAGATTTCAGTGTCGTGAGTGACTTTAGAATTTACCCACTCACCTCAACAAATAGCTCAGCTACACACCCAAGAGTTTTGTCCAAGTTTTAAAACCAGTTAGTTGCAGAGTCAAGAGATTTTTTTCCCCCAGACCATTCTGTACCACCAACTCCAAGATACACACATGTTTTTTTCTTGCTTAACATAGCAGTTTTCTGCAAAGCTTCTTAGCTACAAAACCAGGAACATGTGGATACATTGTATCGGAGCAATTTTTCTGGCTATATGCCTAAACTGAATAATACAGATTAAATATGCAGATCAGACTGTGTAGCACCTGCTCTGAAAAGATTTCTGTTTAAGAAAGAAAGAAAGAAAGAAGAAGGAAGGAAGGAAGGGAAGAAGAATGGAAACAAGGAAAGAAAGCAAGAGAAGGAAAGAAAGAAAGAAAGAAAGAAAGAAAGAAAGAAAGAAAGAAAGAGGAAGGGAGGGAGGGAGGGAGGGAGGAAGTAAAGACCGAAGGTGTGGACACATCTCAACAGTGCGCAATTGAAGATTTGCAAACCGGTTTCACGGTTCAAAGTCAAGCAACTATTTGTGGGCTCAGCAGCAGGATCCCAGCCCCTCACTAAAGTGTTAAATCTGCAAGGACAGCTGTGTAGCAGATGGCTGACAGCTTCTCTGATTTTGTGGCTCAGCAGCCTTCCAGAAGCAAGGCAGAAGCTCTTCATTCAGCAGCTGCTCACCCTCAGTTTTCTTCCAGTAGGAAATGATCCACCCCAAAAGTTCTATCAATGCTCCCAAACACCTCTCTCTCCCACCTGCAGGTGCCCCAGGAGAGATGAAAAGGAGAAACCATTGGCTGGTTTCTCATTTTACTCGTTGAGGGCCCCCCTGGAGCCCGTGTAAGAGAAAATGCTGACTCAGTCAGAGCACTCTTGCCCTTAGGTGTTGAGGATTCTCTGTCTCTTGTGTCAGATAGATCTGGGCAAGTGAGATAGGGGACAGGAAGCAGGGTAAGGGAGGAAGCTTGTGACACTGGAGTTGAAGTTGAGTGGCTGAAGCGTGGCATGGTGGGGGTGGGGGCAGTTACTAGTAAGGAGGATGGGGGGGGGGGGCTTCAAGATAGTATTTGAGGTAAAGGTGAATACATCCGGGATTGCTTCATGGTTTGAGAATCAGACGTATGCATGTCTGTCTACGTAGCTTTTCTTTCCTGCGGGTGAGAGTATTTCTCTAAAAGGACAATTGAGCTTCACCTCTCAGCTAGCACAGGGATCTGCTTCTCCACATAGTCGAGGGTTCCGGTTATCTTCTGTGGCCCAGCGTCACCACGGTGGAACCGACCAATGTGGGGCAATGCACCCAAGCCCTGTTGTGACGAGCAGTCCCATGGAAGTGAGTGTTTGGTTTTCTTCTTGACGCCGATGGTGCATGGATCCTTAAGAGAAGATAGGGAAATGTCTTTGTTTTAGAACATTCCCGCAGCACGTATACACCTTGTGCACCTGGCCTTGTTCTAAGTGATTTTTCAAATTCTAACCTATAACATACAAAAGTTCTGTGGCAGGGGATTTCATATTTATTATTAATTCTGGTGTCTCTCAAAATGATATTTGGGGAGACTCGGGCCAGAACCAGGGGATTCTTGCTAACAATGATGGTGTCTTAAACCCATGCTGATGAGAACCGTGGGAGGCAGGCTTATTGGTGCCCATTCTACAGATAAGAAAAATGAGATTCAGAGAAATGTGTATCGGGTCCAAGGTCAAACAACAATTAAGTGCCGGGGCCAAGATCAAAACCTGGGTCTGCCTGACTCTAAAACTCATGCTCCTTCAGCAACAACACAGAATAGGATGAGCACTGATACCCCCTGCTGTCATTTCAGCAACAAATCTTGTGTATCTACTTCGTGCAAAACACTCCAGAGGGGCGCTGTCATATCTTAAACATGGCACCTTGAGATCCATAAACTGCTCTGGGACAAAGGATCCTGGGTTATTGGGACCAGGGCCTGGAGTGGGACAGGAATGGAGCGGATAAAAACTGCAGACCTGGGGGTTGCGCAAGTTCTAGGTCATCCAGGCAGAAGACGGCAGTCAGGACACAAGCATGACACACACCGAGTGTCCCAAGGATGACAAGCAATCTATGAAGGAGCCTACCCTGTGAAGCTGATGAAGATATAAAGTACAATGGGGAAACCCAACGGGGCCTGACCGAGCCCCAGCCTCTGGGCTGAGTTTTGGGGGCAGGGTTGGGGGCCCTGGGGGTGAACTACTGGGGCGGAATGACAAGACAGGGCCACCTCCAGGACCATGACCTGAGATATGACATTGGCCCCACAACCAGGGCAGAGCCCAGGAACCGTGGTGGCAGCACAGACTCAGGGCTGGGCCAGTGGCAAGGGGGCAGAGTCCTCAAGCGTTCCTCAAAAGAAGCACCTTCCACACTTTTCTGTGGACCCCCATCACCCTTGGAAAAGGTGAAAGGTGATCTTGGCGGCCCTAAGCTAGGCAACGTTAACCAAACACTAAACTGATGTTTTCAGAGACATTCGTATACTCAGACTCATTTTCAATCTTCAGAGGAAGAACATAAGGCATTTCCTAAATGTATTTGATCACAGAATGCATTTCTCTGTGTAGTTTTTTTTTTTTTTTTAACAGATCATCTATTGTTATATCGGAACTTGTTGTTAACCTTGTTATGGGTCACATCGAAACTCTGTTAGGTAAGGTTTCTTATATCCATTCTCCACCTGCAAGATTAAAAATAGGTCCTGAGAGTGGAGTGATTCTGTGCTACTGGGGGTGGGGGGTGGGGAGCGTGGGGGGTGGTGATGGGGGGGAACCCAGGTGGCCCAGGCTGCAGTGCTGGGAATCAGGCAGGGCCCGACAGACACATGGTGCGTGAGGCAGAGAAACAGCATTTCTGCTTTCGAGAAATTTACATGTTATGGAAAACCAGCCGTTTGAAAAAGTCAAACTAAACTTTGCTCTTATGTTACCCAGGTCACACCGTCGTCTGCTCCACCAGCTTTCTCCTCTCCCTTTCGTGGAGTCAGCTCTTAAAAATAAACATGAGGCTTGGGGCACCCAGGGGGGCTCAATCAGTTAAGCGTCTGACTCTTTTTTTTTTTTTATTTTATTTTTTAACGTTTATTTATTTTTGAGACAGAGAGAGACAGAGCATGAATGGGGGAGTGTCAGAGAGAGGGAGACACAGATCGGAAGCAGGCTCCAGGCTCTGAGCCATCAGCCCAGAGCCCGACGCAGGGCTCGAACTCACGGACCGCGAGATTGTGACCCGAGCCGAAGTCAGACGTTTAGCCGACTGAGCCACCCAGGCGCCCCTAAGCGTCTGACTCTTGATGTCAGCTCAGGTCATGATCTCACGGTCCTTGAGTCCAAGCCCCGCGTCTGGCTCTGCACTAACAGGGTGAAACCTGCTTGGGTTTCTCTCTCTCCTCTCTCTCTCTGTCCCTCCTGTTTGCTCTCTCTCTCTCTCTCAAAATAAATAAGCATTTACAAATAAATAAATAAATAAATAAATAAATAAAGTGACATGTCCATCTTATAGACCATCCATCAGCAAAAACCTAAAAAGTCAAGCACTAAAACTTGCTACAGTGTGGGTGCACCCCAGAAACTTTATCCCAAGCAAGAGAAGCCAGACACAAAAGACCACATAGTGTATTATCGTATTTATATGAAACGTCCTAGAATAGGCAAGTCCAGAGAGGGGGGCTGGGGGTGGAGGAGGAATGGGGAGTGAACGCCAAAGTGCAGGGGCTTTCTCTTCCGGGAGATGAGAATGTTCTAAAATAAGATCGTGATGATAGTAACACAATGGTGTGAATATATTGAAAAGTATTGAATGAAATTAAAAACACTTAAAAAACTGAATTGCACACTTCAAACAGCATGTGACTTATACCTCCATAAAGCTATGAATTAAAAAAAAAAAAAAAAAGGATTTACTGTGAACCTCCCACATACCCTACTCATCCTGAGAACGAAGAAAAGTCTTTCTCGCCTTCCTACCGGCCCAGAGTTTGAAGAAATTGGCACTCTTTTTTTGGTTAAGTCACTAACACTCCGAACTGGGAAAAAAACAGTTCCTTTCCAGCTCTACTCCCGGAGCCCTTACTGTTAATAAAATAAAATAATTTCCTAGGCGTTCTCCGTAGAAGCCAGCTGTCTTCTCCCAAGCACAGCCTTCCATGTTTACATTGGGAAAACATTGACCCAATGGGTAGCTTCAGAGCAGGTAATGGTGACAGACACTGCTATTTCCCAGGTATTCAACGGGCCATCTCTTATTTTTTTAAAAAAAGGATTTTTATAAAATGAAATAAAATAATTAAGTTACAGAAGATAACAATGAAAAAGCTTTGACTCCTCAAAACTGTCGAGGTCATGGAAAACAAGGAAAGATTGAGAATCTGTCACAGACCAAGGAAGACTGAGACAGACCGACTCAATGTAGAATGCTCACCAAGCAAGGATCCTAGAACGGAACAGGGCCATTACCGGGAAACTGGTGAAATCCAGTGAAGTCTGGGGTTTAATTCATAAGAAAGTGCCAGTGAGACTCAGTCTTGCTGCATATGGCAGGGTGCCGGAAGCTGGCCGCATTAGGGACAGGCAAGTGAAGGATACGCAGGAATCCTCTCAGTACTGTCTCCATAACTTTTCTGCAAGTCTGAAATTACTCCCAAATAGAGGAGAACATTTTCAAATAGATAAAATATCAATGCACAAACTCGAGCCCAGTCAAAGCAAAGTTACGACTTTCTTAGCTTCACCTTGCATTTCTCCTGCTTTTCGGGGGGAAATTTAACTTGTACAAGGCCTTACTTCTCTACCACCAGATGCAAGAGTCAGTTCTTCCTCTCTCTGGTTCCTAAGACCCCACGTAGGCCTCTCTGCTGTTTTCTGTCTCATGACAGAAGATTTCCTTTCTTCTCCTTTTCCTTGCAGTCTTCACGGGAAGAATTTAGAGAAAATCAAGTCATTCTGGGACATGACAGTGAGATATGGCGCCCAGGGTGGCCTCTACCCGCTTCTATCTCTCCCATCTGCTCCCCACCATATTCTCCATCTCAACAAAAATCATATAATACTGCAAACATTGTAGAATCCCAACTGCCTCTTACCAGAGTCTCTCTAAAGGTCAGCCCCCCCCCCCCCGCAACCTAAAACTCGGAGCAGAAACCATGAATTTATAGTAGCACATTCTTATGTTTTTTTTCATCTTAAACAAATGGCTTGTTTGAAGTGATGCCAAGTAAAAAACAAGTAAAAATTAATCATGTGGATTGGGACTGCACCTGTCAGCACATAGGAAGGAAGAAAAAAGTGAACCAAAACACATAAATGTCAACTTTTTTTTTTTTTTTACAAGAATGACCTTTACTGTTAGCATCACTTTGCACATCAGTTTTCAAGGTGTGGGGGAGATTTTTTTTTTCCAGTTTCTATCAGAAGGGACAAATCTCCACAATACCAAGGATAAATTTCAACATCAATATTTCTTGGAAATCAGCACTGACGGCGTTCGCACGCTCTACCAAACCACCAAAAAAGTTAAAGACGTACAACCCTCTATAATTCCAGGTGGAACAGAAATGAAAGATTATTAATCAATGACAAAGACAGAGAAGAAGTCCAATGGCCTTTCCACGATCAGTGGAAATTCTGATAGACAATACCAGAACTTTGATTTTAAAAATTAAGAAATGGAAAACTATAGACTCATCATTTCCTCTCATAGTCTTTGTCTTTCTTTTTAAAGTGACTTACATAGATTTGAAAAGTCTTTCTAGGGTCACCTTAGATGTGGAAAAATCTACTGTGAAAAGTGACCTACTTAGAGCTCAGTGTTATTTTCACAGAAACTTTAGAGGTCGTCTAGGACAACCACTCATGCTTCAGATAGTGAAGTGGAGGCCCGAATCAGCTGAGTGACTTTTCCAGGAGAACCAAGACTTCAGTCCAGGTCTTACAATGCCATATTTGGTGATCTGTCATCTACCCTTCGGCCTCTTTTCTGTTTATCTCACCTCAATCAAAAAAGGTAAAGTGTTGAGATATGGAGAAAGGGTAAAGTAATTCATTATTGTGTTCAAAAAAAGGCATTTATAATCATAAGAAAGCCCAAGAAAAAATTGGAGACAATAATTATCCGTTATTGAAAAGCAACTGTCTATTTATTTTGTACTATTTGGTTCAGAAATAAAGTGGTGCTCTCAAAGCAAGATTATATTCTTGTTGGAGCCTGAGTCCTCTTACCCTAGACAATGTCCACCTTCCCCTCCATGAATATTATAGAATAGCTAAGTATGCTGAGGATAACTATGCCACTACCTTAACACCTGCTGTCAGAAATACTCTCAGAGAGGGACCTGTTTTCATAAGCAAAATGTCCTAAGCAGATAGGCTCATCAGATGCAAAGACAAGGATACAAAAGAGAAAGCTGAAGTGTTTGCATTAAAAATCCACAGAAACCAAAACCCCAAACCATAAAACTCCTAGAAGATAACATAAGAGAAAATCTACATGACCTTGGTAAGACAATGATTTTTTTTTTACATAAAACACATAAAACACCAGTCACAAGCCATAAAAGAAATAATCAATAAACTGGACTTCATTAAAATTAAAATTAAAATTGTTTGCTCTGCAAGGACAATGTCAAGAAAATAAAAAGATAGGCCACAGACCAGGAGAAAATATTTGCAAAATTCACATTTGAGAAAGGATTGGTATCTACAATGTACCAAGAACTCTCGGGATGCCTGGGTGATTCAGTTGGTTTAACAGCCAACTCTTGATTTCAGCTCAGGTCATGATCTCACAGTGGTGAGATCGAGCCCTGCATCAGGTTCCATACTGAGCACACAGCCTGGTTAAAATTCTCTCCCTCCCTCTGCCCCTCCCCCATTTGCGCTCTCCCTCTCTCTCTCTCTCTCTCTCTCTCTCTTTCTCTCTCTCTCAAAAAATAACATAAAAATAGGGGCGCCTGGGTGGCTCAGTCAGTTGAGCGTCTGACTTCAGCTCAGGTCATGATCCGGCGGTTTGTGAGTTCGGGCACCATGTCAGGTTCTGTGCTGACAGCTCGGAGCCTGCAGCCTGCTTCGAATTCTGTGTCTCCCTCTCTCTCTGCCCCTCCCCTGCTCATACTCTGTCTCCCAAAAATAAATAAATGTTAAAAAAAAATTCAAATAACATAAAAGTAAACAAGTAAACTAACATAAAATATACCAGAACTCTTACCTATCAATAATGAAAGCACAAACGACCGGATTAAAAAATAAGTCAAAGAGCCCTCACTAAAGATATACAGACGACAAATAAGCATATGAAAAGACGCCCCACATCATCTGTCGTCAGGGAAATGCAAATTAAAACAACATTGAGATATCACTCCACACTTATTAGAATGGCCAAAATCTAGAACCCCGAAAGCACCAAATGCTGGTGAGGATGGGGAAGCAAGGGGAATTCTCATTCACTGCTGGGGAGCAAAATGGTGCAGCCACTTTGGAAGACAGTTGGGAGGCTTCTTACAAAAACCAGACATGCTCCTAACATATGATCCAGCACCTGTGTTCCTTGGTATTTATCCAAAGGAGTTGAACATTTCTGTCCACACAAAAACCTGCACACGGATATGTACAGCAGCTTTATTCACGATTGCCAAAACTCAGAAGCAACCAAGATGTCCTTCAGTAGGTGAAAGGGTAAATATACCGTGGAACATTCGGACAACAGAGTATTATTTGGAGCTAAGTGAGCTACCAAACCATGTGGGAAAACGGGGGGGGGGGGGGGGCCAAAAAGGTATGTTATGAAGTGAAAGAAGACAATTTGAAAAGGTTATATACTGTCTGATTCCAACTCTATGACATTCTGGAAAAGGCAAAACCACGGACAGAGCGAAAAGATCAGCGGTTGCCAGGGGCTGGGGCAAAGGGAAGGGGTGAAAAAGTAGAAGACAGAGAATTTGCAGGGCAATGAAAATACTCTACAATGTACACGAATGCATACCAATGGCTGAATTTCATTATATATGTGTCCAAACCCATAGAATGTGCAGCACCAACAGTGACCCTAGTGTAAGCTATGGACTACGGGTGATAATGATGGGTCAACACACGTTTGTCCGTTGTAGCAAATGCACCACTCTGGGGTTATGGTGGGGAGGCCGTCTTTGTGCAGGGGCAGGGGTTAGAGGCAAAATTTCTACACCTTCCTCTTAATTGAGCCTAAACCTACACATGAAGAGACAAGAAGTCTTCGTTTTAAAAACTAACCGAAATTTGGGTACGATGGGAGAATAGAGGAAGGACAGTGGGGTGACCACAACAGGCCCTGGAACTGGACAGATCCCTGTTACTGTCAGAAAACCGGAAGATGCTCGCACGCCCAGTGGGAACCCCCCTGAGCTGACCGAGCTGGAGCCTAGGGAAGAAAGCAACCGCTGGCTCACCCTACAGAGAGATACCACAGCATATGGTCCGTGAGAGCAGGTTCGGTTTGGTGTCGGCCAGTGGGGCGTATTCTGTGGTTTGCAGGGCTTGACTAGGCCACTGAGAAGCGTGAACTTCCCTCATACAGTGTCACCTGAGCTTTGCACCACACAGGCCAAGAAGCAAATAAATAGGACTTCCTAGAGCTTTCAAACCCTCTCTCGTTTGTTTTCCGGATTTGTTTGTTCGCCTTGCACTTTGCGTGCTTACTCTCGTTCCTCTGGGGAATCTCAAGAAGAAAGGTACCTGGAGAAGGTCTCGTAAGGCCTTTGACAAATTGTGGAGAAACTCGCTGAGTAGCCTTCACCTGTAAGAATCTTCTCTTATGGGGGAGAAGGAGGGGGAGCCACAGATCAGGTAGGAAAGTCCTTTCTCTTTCTAGTGAGGAACCAATGACTACCGAAGGCATTTGGCTGGCCCCCAGCGTGTCAGCTGGTTAGAGCAGAGCCAGATTCCCTGAGATTCAGATCAACGCTGAAGCCGACTGCATTTACTGCCTCTGTCTCCGTCAAGCATTCGACCCTGTTCTCCAGGACGTTTCCAACACCGAGAAAATCAAATACTCCTCAGACATCCGGCCGTCTCTTTCCTCAGCTGAAGCGTGTTCCCTGCACCAGCTCGTGGGAGCAGAACAGCACCTTGGCACAGCTCAAAACTCCATGACTCGTGATCAGAGGGCCAAGAGTTCTGGACATTAGGAAACACTAAGGAAAAGGCCCGTCAGACAGAGCTGGGGTGGGGGGGGGGGGGGGGGAATTGGTGGAATCGTGCCAATCGTAACAATACATAAAATAAAAATGTAAAGTGTAACAAAAAGCAGTAGCTTTCGCAAACACATGTTTTGGTTTGCCAGCAGGTTGAATTCCTAAAGGTTCTAGAGGAAGCAGTTTCTTTGACCAAATAACACTTCCTAAAGCTAAAACATTTGCTTTTAGTGTAGTTGCGTCTGCCTCCTGTTCTGCAAGTATTTTCAGGCCTCATGAGGCTTTTTTTCCCCCAGACTAAACATGAGTCTCTGAGTCGCCCAGTTTGACTAACGTGGAGGGAAAAGTGCTGTGGACGTGGAAGCAGCGGGGAGGGGCGGAGGGATGAGGGGAAAGGGCCCGAGCCAGGAAATGCGGGAGGCTTCCAGAATCTAGAAAAGGCGAGGCAGCCTTTCTCCCCCCAGAGCCTCCAGAGGGAGCCAGGGAGGCTCCCCCTCAACTTTATCCCACTGGGACTGATTTCAGACTTCCGGCTTCCAGAACGGTAAGGGAACAGATGGGTGTGGCTTGGAGCCACCATGTTTAAGGTGGAAACTAACACAGGGGGTAAAAGGGGACTGACTTCCACGTGGCGATCAAGGCACATTTCCATTTAAAGAGAGAGAAGCAGAGACATGCTCATCAGGGAGAGCCCGGGAGAGTAGGTACAGGCCGGGTGTGGGGTGCCTCACTGAGCATCTGTTCCCACACCTACCTCGGGACGTATGTCTCACACTGCTTTTCTAGGTGCCCTAACTGGGAAGGCTCCCAGGTCCTCGAGAATTTCCAAATTAATCAATGAGCCAAGACGACAATGTTTTTGGCACACAGGAGGCCACAGGGGAACAATTTCCAAGCAATCCCCTTCTGAGAGCGTCATAAATCATGAACAAACTACAAACTCCGACAGTGCTCAGCAAGAGGGATTGTTCCCGTGAATCGGAGCTGTAAAGGAGTGTCACAAAGTTAAACTAGTCTGCCTCTTAGGATTCTAGAGCTTTCTTTTAAAAAGTCTGGCAGGAGACAGACCACCCTCGGGAGCGAGTTGGCCCTGTCCCGTTGTTCAAAGGCCACTTGAGGGGGGGAGAGTTTGTGTTTAACGAGGCGCTCCCCTCCAGGCCTGATCTCTGGTCTCTGGCTGGGGACCCAGGCCTCAACACCTCACAGAAGAAAGATCGGCCTCGTCCTGTAGCACATGGGGGCGGAGACCGCCTGAGCATTGGCCAATGGGGCGATAGCCTCTTTCACCCCTTACTCGTTTCTTTCACCTCTGTTACTTAGTAAGTAGAAACAGCTCACAAGCAAAACAGTGATGACAGTTGACAATGACTGAAGGCACCTGTCGGAGAATGAGAAACCGTTGTACAGCTTCCCGTGTCTCCATTTCACAAGAAAGCACTTGCCGGACTGCCCCCACCGCATCCGAAGACAACAGAAATGAATATCTAGTGGCCAGCGGGGAGGGGATGTGAGAAGAGGAAACAGGTGACAGTTCTTGACACAGAAGAACGATGGGTATCGTCACTGGCCCAGCCATCCGCATTCTGTTCCTCTCACTTATCCTTTTTATCTTATTATTACAAAACATTTAAACAAGGGTTCCCACGCCACCCCCGGTATAAGCAAATAGTGTCATTTTTCAAAACCAGTGGGGAAACTGAGTCAGCCAGCGAGCTAAAACGACAAAGCTTATTTCTAGCAAACGTGAGCAAGCTGGGCTTTACCACACTTGTCCTGATTTCTCTTTAACTTCATGACTATGCTTGGCACCCAAGAAGGGTGTCTGTGGGTACAGAGTCTCCATCTCTTTGTGCATCACCTGTCTAGACTTTAACCTGTGGTTTTTCTAACGAAAACTCATACCCAATGAGTTTTCTTCAACACTTAAGAAAACCCAATGTTTTCTTGAACATTGGCTTTGCCCCAAGGAAATGATGTATCAGAGTTCATGTGAAGTTTCACTGTATGAAGAGTCTGTGAATTAGCATAAGGCAGTTTCCTCTCTGTCTTCCAGGTCCTCCTGCGTGTACAAAAAAGGGATGGTTCTTTAGAAAATTGTTCTCAACGGTCAGTCACTTAGGGGTAATAGCATGGTGGGATGAGTCTCCACCTGGGCAGCTGCTGTGGCCAAGGGCTGCTGGGCAGAGTGAGGGCTCCATAGGCATCCCAGAGAGACAGACACCCCCTTCGCTCACCCACTCGCCATTGTAGGTTTACCACCCTATTCTTAGAACTGAAGCTCCTTTGCTCGCTATCCAGAGCACCAACAGTGAAAAATAATTCATGTTTTGCTGAGAATCAATCCCAAAGTCAAGTGTTGGATGGCCAGCCAGGGTAGCTGGCCATGTCTCTGCCCGTAAGGAGATGGCCCTGGAGAAAGGAAAGGAGGAAAGCCTTGAACCTACCCTCACCACAAAGTAATATCCGCCCGAAGGAGAACTTTACTCCCATTAACTGCCAACTTTGACCAGTGGCTTCCTCAAAGATAAGGCTGTGATCTAGTTGTCTGAGCCTTGGAATGCACTTCTTAGCTTACAGAAACCTACTAACCCCTCCTGAGGCAGGGGGGTGGGGGGTGGGGGGTGGGAAGGGAACACTGGATGAACTCAGCCCCATGTAGGATGTCCTGGGAATCTGCCTGGAGCACAGGGCCTTGTTTCTGTAAGGCCGTATGCCGATGGCGACGAGTGTCTTTCTGCTATGGCTCCTGGAGCAGCCTTGGGGGGAGGGGGGGGGGAATGCACACAACATGACCCAGCCAGCCAGTGGTCTTCTCTGGGGCCCTGGCCCAGCAGCCACACAGCCAACACCGAGCTCAGTGTATGTTGAGGCGGGCCCCATTGACATTTGGGGACTTGTGATTCTTTGCTGTAGGAGCTCTCCTGAAAACCGCAGGATGATCAGCAGAAACCAGTTATGAGACCCAAATATCTCTCGGACCCCAAAGCTTCCCTGATTGAGGGCCACTGCTATGGGAGCCTCAGAAGCAAGGAACAGCCGTAACCGTGTCTTTTTCCTGGTGTCCCTGAACCTGCTGCTGTCCCTGCTTCCTCTCCACCTCGGATCATCGTGACCACAGACCCCACCATCACGCTTCACTCTTCCGTCTTGGACCTCACGTCCACTCCCAAATCCTGACTGCTTGCCCCCCCCCCCAGCCCTTCTTGACCACGCTGTCCTCCCTCCCTCTGCCACAGCTCGTTGTCTCCTTCCGGCTGCTCTGCTGGCCTCCTGCCCTGGTCTCGTCTCCCACATCCTTTTTCCCGGTAGCAATGGGGGAATTTGCGTCAAATGGGAATCTCGCCCCGTTGCTCCTGTGGTTTGCTCTTCAGTGGTTTCCCATCCGCTTGAGTTCTAAGTCCCAGGCCCCTGTGAGCCTAAGAGGTCCCCTATAATCTGCTCTCCGTGACATCACTGCTTCATTTCCTGGCGTGTCCCACTTTCCTCCCGGCCCACCAAGATCATCATGTTCTGCACGCACGGTGCCAAGACTGGAACCTTCCTGCCATGCTCCCTCTGCTTCAAATGTCTCAAGTGTCCTCCAGCCCTCCGCCTCAAATGTCTTCCTAACTTCTGCGCCAAGTTCACACCTTCCCGCCGCCCTCTCTGACCTCGCACGGGCCCGGACACACCCGTGTTGTCGCACTTCCCACACTTGACCACCAGGTGGCAGCGCAGGGCTGTGTTTCAAAGCTGCAGCCCAGGAGTCAAGCGGCCTGAATTCAGGAGCCGCTCTGCGACCCGTTCAGGGAGCGCGGGGTAGATGACCTAACGCTTCCGTGTGCCTCGTTGTCTTTATCCGTAAGAGGGAGGGAAAACAGAATTTATATCATGGAATCGTTGCATGGATTCTATGAGCTAATGTGTACAAGGTGCTCGGAAAATCCCCCCGGGGGGACGCTCGGTAAGGGCCAACCGTTGTCATATCATCATTTTCTGTTGAGGTGCCCACCTCTCCCCGCGGCTCACCGTGCTTAATATTTCATGTTTAACGACAGAGAGCCCACTTCACAGGAGCCTTGTGATGCCCTCCCAGTGGTTGCACAATTTCCGAATCATTTGCCAAGTTTCCTGGTCATTTGTAATACACCCCCCCCCCCCCCGCCCCGGAAGGTGAACCTCTTGTTCAAACCCTTTGCCTCCTATTTCCTCATCAGAAAGGACTTTGGAGAGCCCAGATCTGATCGCGCCACTCCCCTGCTTCAAAGTCCTGTCTGGTTCACGGCTGCCTGGAGGATAAAGTCTGGTTTTGCATGGCTTACAAAGGTCCACGGGGGGGTTCAGGATTAACCGTGGGTCACCTTCACCACCTGGTGTCATACACCATCGCACACGCTTTCCCACCCCACATGCCTTTCCCGCGCTCGTGACTGTTTTACCAGGCGGTTTCTGCCTGAACCCACACTCACTCTGCCTTCATGAAGCTGCTTCCCCTCGTTATATCTGCCCTAGCACCCCAGAATTTCCTTTTCTCCGTTTCCTTGCAGGTTGTATATATTACTCCAGTAACGATTGTCACACAGTCTCGTGATTATTGGTATCGGTATCTGACTTTTACCAATGACTTTTCACATAGTGCCAGTTCACTCATTTTCCGATAAAGACAGTTTTTGCTTTGACGTAAATGCGTCTTTTTTCTCTATTAGGGCGACAATGTTGGGAGCCAGGAAGAAAAAGAGATTTGAACTTACAAGCTCAGGAAAGTATGCTGAGCCACAAGGGAAGGCTCTAAGCCTAAGCCAAGGTCATGGATTCCAGCTGGGCGTGAGTTCCCTTGCCCTCTCCTTTTAAGATGAGAAGAAGAGGGCAGCTACATGCAGAAGAATGAAACTTGGCCATTTCCCCACACCGCACACAAGCATCAACTCAAAATGGGTGAAAGACCTAAATGTGAGACCCAAAACCATAAAAAACCCTAGAAGAGAACACAGGAACTAAGCTCTGTGACATAAGCTGTAGCAACATTTTTCAAAATATGTCTCTTGAGGCAAGGGAAACAAAAGCAAAAATAAACTACTGGGACTACATCAAATTAAAGAGCTTCTGCACAGCGAAGGAAACCATCAACGAAACTAAAAGGCGACCTATGGAATGGAAGAAGATATTTGCCGATGACATAGCTGATAAGCGATTTGTATCCAGATATATACAAAGAACTGATACAACTCAACACCCCAAAAATAAATCATCCGATTTAAAAAAATGAGTTTTTTTGTTTTTATATCCTTTGGATGAATACCTAGTAGTGCAATTGCTGGGTCGCGGGGTAGTTCTATTTTTAATTTTTTGAGGAACCTCCACACTGTTTTCCAGAGTGGCTGCACCAGTTTGCACTCCCACCAACAGTGCAAGACGGTCTCCTTTTCTCCACATCCTCCCCAACACTTGTAATTCCTTGTCTTCTCAGTAATATCCATTCTGACAGGTGTGAGGTGACATCTCACTGTGGCTTTGATTTTCACTTCCTCAGTGATTAAGGATGTAAAGATGTATGAGCACCTTTTCATGTGCCTGTTGTCTGTCTGTATTTCTTCTTTGGAAAAATACCTATTCAGGTGTTCTGCCCATTTTTCAGTTGGATTATTAGGTTTTCTTGAGTTGTATGAGTTCTTCATATATTGAGTCATAGGAGTTCTTTATATATTTTGGACATTAACTCCTTTCCAGGTATATAATTTACAAATATTCACTCCCATTCAGTAGATTGCCTTTTCATTTCGCTGATGGTTTCCTTTATAATATACCCCCCTGTGCAGAAGATTTTTAGTTTGATGCAGTCCTACTTGTTTATTTTTGCTTTTGTTTCCTCTGCTTTTGGTTTCTGATTCAAAAAATCACCAACAAGATCTAAGTCAAGGAGCTTACTATCTATGTGTTCTTCTACAGATCTTATGGCTTCAGGTCTTATGTTCAAGTTTTTAATCCATTTTGAGTTTATTTCTGCATACGGTATAATATAGTGGTCTAATTTTATTCTTTTGCATGTAGCTGTTTAGTTTCCCCAATACCATGTAATAAAGAGACTGCCCTTTCCCCATTGAATATTCTTGGCTCCTTTGTCATAAATTAACCATGTATCCACAGATTTATTTCTAGACTCTATTCTGTTCCATAGATCTCTGTGTCTATCTTTTTTGCCAATATCATACTGTTTTAATTTAATATAGCATTATAATAGAGTTTTAAATCAGAGAGCACGATACCTCCAGTTTTTCCTTCTTTCTCAAGATAGCTTTGACTAGTTGGGGCTTTTTGTGGTTTCATACAACGTTTAGGATTATTTGTTCTTTTTGTGAAAAATGCCATAGAAATTTTAATAGGGATTTTCTACTGAATCTGTAGATTGCTTTGGGTAGTATTGACATTTTAACAACACTGGTTATTTCGATCCATGAGCACAGAATATCATTCCATTCATTTGTGTCTTCTTCAATTTCTTCTACTAGTGTCTTGTAGCTTCCAACATACAATTTTACCTCTTTTGTTAAATTTATTCCTAGGTATTTTATTCTTTTTGATGCAATTGTAAATGGGATTGTTTTCTTTATTTTTCTTTCCGACAGCTCATTATTATTGCACAAAAACACAACATATTTTTGTATGTCGATTTTGCATGCTGCGCTTTACTGAATTTGTGTATTAGTTACAGTGGTTTTTTGGTAGAGTCTTTAAAGTTTTCTGTTTATAACATTATGTCATCTGTAAATAGTGATAGTTTTGCTGCTTTCTTTCTAATTTATATGCCTTTTACTTCTTTTTCTTTCTATGCTATGTTGAAAAAAAGTAGTGAGAGTAGGCATCCTTCTCTTGCTCCTGATCTTAGAGAAAAAGCTTTAAACTTTTCACTGTTGAGTATGATGTTAGCTCTGGGATTATCATATATGGCCTTTGTTATGTCTGTTATGCCCACTTTGTTGAAAGTTTTTATCATGAATTGAAGCTACGTTTTGTTAACTTCTTTTCCTGCATCTATTGAGGTGATCACATGATTATTCTTCATGTTGTTAATGTGGTGAATCACAGTGACTGATTTTCAGATGCCAACCCATTCTTGCATCCCTGAAATACATACCACTTGAGCATGGTGTATAATCCATTTTTATAGCCCATTTTTTAAAACTGAAGTGTAGCTGACATAAAATATTATATCGGTTTTAGGTGTCGTATAATCTTTTTAGTGTATTGTTCAATTTGGTTTAATAGTATTTTGCATCTGTGTTCATCAGGGATATTGGCCTATCATTTCCTTGTGGCATCCTTGTCTGGTTTTGGTATCAGACTGATGTTAGCCTCATAAAATGACTTTCAGAGTTCCCTTCTCTTCCATTTCTTGCAAGAGTTTGAGAAGGATTGGCATTAATTCTTCTCTAAATGTTAGGTAGAATTTGCCAGTGTAGCTATCTGGCCCTGGACTTTGGTTTGTTGCAAGGTTTTTGATTACTGATTCAGTCTCTTTACTAGTTACCAGTCTGTTCAGATTTCCTTTTCATCATGATTCAGTATTTTAGGTTGTGTGTCTCTAGCAATTCATCCATTGCTTCTAGGTTGTCCGATTTGCTGGCATATAATTGTTCATAGTAACCTCTTATTATCCTTTGTGTTTCTGTGGTATCAGTTGCAATGTCTCTTTCATTTCAAATGTAAGTTGTTATCAACTTAAAATAGACTGTTTTAGATAAAAACTACTATATGTAAACCTTGTGGTAACCTCAAAACAAAAGTCTATATGGTAAATACCCAAAAATTAAAGAGAAAGGAATATAAGCATTCCACTAAAGAAAAGTATCAAATCACAAAGAAAGGGAGCAAAAAAAGAAGAAAGGAATAGAGAACTATAAAATAGCCAGAAAACAATTAGCAAAATGGTAGTAAGTACATAACTATCAATAATTAATTCACATCAATAAAAAGACATACAGTGGTTTAATAGATAAAAAAAAAAGACATCTATATGCTGCCTACAAGAGACTCACTTTAGATATAAGAACACACAGAGACTGAAGGTGAAGGGATGGAAAAAGATATTTCACACAAATGGAAACCAAAAGAAAGCTGGAGTAGCTATACTTATATCAGATAAATAAACATATCAGATAAAATAACGTTATACCTGAAACAAAAAGAGTAATGAGACAAATATGGGCATTGCATAATCATAAAGAGGTCAATCCAACAAGAGGCTATAACATTTGTAAACATTTATGCACCCAGCATAGAATCACCTAAATATATAAAGCAAATATTAACAGACCTAAAGGAAGAAATAGTTAACAATAAAATACTAGAGGTTTTTAATACCTCATTTACATCAATGGATAGATCATACAGACAGAAAATCAGTAAGGAAATATTGACCTTAAATGAAACATTGGACCAAGTAGACTTAATAGACATATAAGAAACAGTCCATCCAAAAGCAAGAGAATACACATTCAAGTGTACATGGAACATTCTCCAGGATAGATCATATGTCAGGCCACAAAACAAGTCGTAATACATTGAAGAATACTGAAATCATATCAAGCATCTTTTCTGACCACAATGATATGAAACTAGAAATGAAGAAAACTGGAAAATTCACAAATATGTGAACAGTAAACAGCCTGCTACTGAACAACCAATGAGTCATGGAAGAAATAGGAAGAGAAATCAAAAAATCCCATGAGACATGTGGAAATGGAATATACCATGAGATGCAGCAAAAGCAGTTCTAAGAGGGAAGTTCATAGCAATAAATACTTACATCAAGAAATAGGAAAAATCTCAAATGAATAATGTAACTTTATGCTTCAAATAACTAGGAAAAAACAAACAAACAAAGCCCAAAGTTAGTAGAAGGAAGGAAATAACAAAGGTCAGAGCAGAAATAAATGAAATAGAGACTAAAAAGACAACAGAAAAGATCAATAAAACTAAAAGCTGGTTCTTTGGAAATACAAACAAAATAGACAAGCTTTTAGCCAGACTCACCAAGAAAAAAAGAGAGAGGACTCAAATAAATCAGAAATCAAAGAGATGTTACAACTGATAACATAGAAATACAAAGGATCATAAAGGTCTTTTCCTTTTTTTTAAAGATGAGGGGCGCCTGGCTGGCTCAGTCGGTTAAGTGTCCAACTTCAGCTCAGGTCATGATCTCGTGGTTCGTGAGTTCGAGTCCCACATCGGGCTCTGTGCTGGCAGCTCAGAGCCTGGAACCTGCCTCGGATTCTGCATTTCCCTCTCTCTCTTGGCACCTCCCCTCCTCATTCTCTCTCTCTCTCTCTCTCTCTCTATATATATATATATATATATACATATACATATATATATAAAATAAATAAATAAACATTAAATAATTTTAAAAAGATGGTTTATGATAGAATCTATATGTCCATATGTTCAAAGATGTTCATTGCGGCATTGTTTGCAATATCAAACAATCTGACAGAACCTAAATGCCCATTAATGGTGACAAAGTTTTAAAAACAATTATAGTAAACCTGTAAGATGGAAAACTTTGCAGAAATTTCTAAAAGATATGCATGGGCCAGAGAGATGTCATGCAGTACTAACAAGTGAAAAAAGGAAGTTGCACAAAAGTATATAGAACTTAGTCTCATTTTGCAAATATTAACTATATGTTAGTATATGCATAGAAAAAAGGACTGTGAGTCTAGCTACCAAAAGTAAATGTGATTCTACTTAAGTGATGAGATTCACCGTGGACTTTTGTTTTTTACTTTGTCCAATACTGGGCCATTTAAATTTCTCCATTAGCATGATTGACTTTTGCAATATAAAATCAACATAGGTTTAGATAGAGTGGTAGACAGACAGATGTGTATGTACATTCTTTGTAAAGCTGCATTGCCTTATGGTCTATCTAAGCAAAGTCACATTACCCAGGAAAAAATAAAATGCGAACATTCACTGCAATCTCTTGGCAAAGTTCAAAGGGAGAAGCAAATTATAGAAGCCAGGGAAAAACATCCTAAACATTTGCATCCTCCTGTCCCCCAAGCACCCTCCGCACGACAGCACGACCAACCTCTTTGTCACCTCACCTTCTGAAAATTACCCATAAATTCCCAAAGAACTCAACCTTGGCTTTCTTCTTTTAGGATCCTATTTTCTTTCCTCGTCTAATCCTCTGTCCTTCAAACATAAATCGATTTTGTCTGTCTGGACTTCTTTGGGTTTTCCACTCTTGAAACTGGCAGACAAACTCAAAAAGAGTGGGATGGAGGGGAGGGCACAGGCGCGTATTAATTCATGACTAGCAGCTATCTGTGCAACACAATCTATCTCTTGTATAAGGTATGATGCACACATACATACCATGATGATCCCACTTCAGTCATTTCCCCTGGAAGTAAATGGGATACAAGAGGCTGAGAGCAAAAAAAGGAAAACGAGGGATCTTCCATGGTAGTTATTACGGTTCGATTTAGAGTGCACACACATATTTCACAAGATACCTCATGCTCTTTTGAAGACAAAAGAACAGTAGCCACCCAACAGCATTAACCATTCAAGATACTATTTTCCCCGCTAGAAAAACAGAGCCTAGGGAAACGGTTATAAGGGTGCATTACAGCCAATGATTAAACTTTGCCCTCTTCTAAATCTGGTGCACTCTACTCTCTTGTCTCTGCTGCCAAAAGGCCAGAAATGTTGGAGGATCACCTAGTGTCTCATTAACTCTTGTTTTGCATAATTATTATTTAAGCGGACTACCACTCTTTGCGATATCTCTGCAGGAAGCTCTCCTCTCTGGACCAGAACTTATGGCGAGCATCACAAAGGTGCTCCAGCTCCAGCTCGTAATCTCAGCTGACATTCCTTCAAAGGCAAACCATTCCCAGTTCAAATATTAAATGAAACCTGGGGCGGGACTAGTCACCTTCAACTTTTAATAAGCGACTCCCGTTACCAAGTATTTCCCGGGCATAGGCTTTGAAAAAGAAAGGGAACACATGAGACACTGAACACAGGTAAGAACATGAGCCCTCCCCACCACCGCCACCAACCTAAGGCACAGAATAGAAACAGGAGTGAGGTCACCGACACCAGCCTTGATCTCCCTCACCAGGTGCTTCAGGCTAACCTTTCAATACCCTCTCCTGGACTCCAGCCAACTGGCCCTCATAAATTAGCATCATCCGGACATGCAGCATCCCTGCTCACACCTGAGAAAATGTAGGCATCTGTATCTGATGCTGGAAAAAGCTGACTGGCTATGGGATTTACTAAGTGGCCTCCTTTGTAAAGTTTAGACTCTGCAGAATGGAATTGGTATTCAGTGAATCCCAAACATGTCAAGGACTGTTCTTGTGATTACAGTCTTAACCAAAAAAACATCCAACAGAAAAGAGAGCTGCCCTGGAATGCAGAATATGCATTGACAATTTGATTGTGAAGATATACATGTAACAAGCTATTTTTTTAAACTAATAAAGCTTTATTTTTCATTATCAAAAAAAAAAAGTCCACCCAAAGAGTTATTACTGTCTGGGATGATGAAAAAGTATTTTTCTAACACTGTGCTCTTTTATTAGTTATGTACCACTTTCCTCCACATATGTATAGACACGAGATTTTTTTTTCAAGTGCAGAAATAAGAACACAAGAATAACAAGGAAAGAAAAGTTTGAGTGAAGTCAAGAGTGAGTTTTATTCAGGGAAAGGACACCGTGAGGTCTTAAGAAATCTCAAATTGGGGGTTGATATCTCCAAAACAGTCTTTACAAAACAAGGATACAAAAACACATTATGGAGTCATAATTTGGGTTTTTGAAACTGGTCATGATATGGGAACACAAAGAGGTAGATGGTTAAACCTCCGATCTGATCTCAGAACAAGAGGCTGTGAGTCGTCTCGGGGGCGTTTGATCAAATCATTTATTTCCCTTATTTCAATGGACCTAAAGACATGAACAGACACTTTTCCAAAGAAGCCATCCAGATGGCTAACAGACACATGAAAAGATGCTCAACATCACTCATCATCAGGGAAATACAAATCAAAACCACAATGAGATACCACCTCACACCTGTCAGGATGGTTAGAATTAACAACTCAGGAAACAACAGATGTTGATGAGGATGTGGAGAAAGGGGAACCCTCATGCACTATTGGTGGGAATGCAAACTGGTGCAGCCACTCTGGAAAACGGTGTGGAGGTTCCTCAAAAATTTAAAAATAGAACTACCTTACAACCCAGCAATTGCACTACTCGGTATATATCCAAGTGTACAAAACTGTTGATTCAAAGGGGCACATGCACCCCAATGTTTATAGCAGCGCTATCAACAATAGCCAAATTATGGAAAGAGTCCAAATTTCCAATGACTTATTTATGATCAATAAAGAAGATGTGGGATAGATACATATAGATATAGATATAGATATAGATATAGATATAGATATAGAATGAAATCTTGCCATTTGCAACAATATGGATAGAACTAGAGTGTGTTTTACTAAGCAAAATAAGTCAGTCAGAGAAAGGTAAGTATTATGTTATTTCACTCCTGTGGAATTCAAGAAACAAAACAGATGAACATAGGGGAAGGGAAGGAAAAATGAAATATAAAGAGAGAGGAAGGTAAACCATAAGAGACTCTTAAATACAGAGAAAAAGACCGATGGTTCCTGGAGGGGTGTGGGGGGGGGGATGGGCTAAATGGGGGATGGGCATTAAGGAGGACACTTGTTGGGATGAGCACTGGGTGTTATATGAGAGTGATGAATCACTAAATTCTGCTCCTAAAATCATTATGACACTATATGTTAGCTAACTTTGATTTAAATTTTTAAAAAATGAATTGACAATACTCAAAAGTCATCATTAGTAAACATGGCCTTGAGAGATGGCAAAGAGGGATGAGAGAAGAACAATTCTAAAATATATGAAAAAGATGTCTACTTTGAAGAAGAATAATCTACATGGATCCTCAAACCATAACATCTGAATCTCCACAAACAAGACAGGACTGTGAAAACCTACCTCTGCGGACAAGAGGAAAGGTCATGTATCACGGTGAGGTGAAGTTCTTCCCTTCCAACTTACCTGTCTCCCTTTGGCATTATGCACAACTCTGTGTTTGGAGGAATTATTGGGTCCATTTTTCACTGTTCATCAAAATAAGGTAGATGGAAGATGTGGAGAAATGTACATAAAGAAAGGTTTTTCAGGGGCACCTGGGTGGCTCAGTCAGTTAAGCGTCTGACTTCAGCTCAGGTCATGATCTCACGGTTCGTGAGTTCAAGCCCCACATCGGGCTCTGTGCTGACAGCTCAGAGCCTGGAGCCTGTTTCGGATTCTGTGTCTCCCTCTGTCTCTTGGTCCCTCCCCCACTCACACTCTGTCTCCCTCTGTCTCTCAAAAATAAATAAATGCTAACAAAAAAAAATTTTTTTTAAGAAAAAGAAAGGTTTTTCATAAAGTATGCATTTCTCCTGCAGGAGGAGAAATGCTCAGGGTGAGTCCATAGGAACCAATCAGAAAAGCTAAAGTCTGGGAAGCTCCAGCAAGGAAAAGTAACGACCAACTTTTTTTTGGCTCAAGAGCCAAAGGCTTTGGTTCGGTTATTTTCTTGCTTGCTTATTTATATTCCACTCATTTCACAAAGGACTTAAGATGGTTTACAAAAAGTGCACAGAAAGATAAAGGTTGAAAACGTGTTGGCAAGAGAACACTAGAGCTGGGTGAGTTACACTAAGAGGAAAGATTAATACAGAAATCCAGACATGACGCAATCCTGCTGGCCACTGGAGTGGACAGAAAAGTTGACTCTAAGCTTCTTTCCAACAAAAGTCAGGCCAAGAGAGCTATAACACCCACTCAACGCTTTATCCATAGTGTGCTAAGTGCACACACAAGATACAATACATATTGTATTTCAAGAGGTAATTAAGGATAAATAAAGTCTTAAGGGTGGGGGTCTAATCCAATATGACTGGTGTTCCCCTTATTAGAAGAGAGACACCAGGGATGCATCCACCCAGAGAAAGGGCCATGTGAGGACCCAACAAGAAGATCCCCATCTTCAAGTCAAGGAGAAAGGCCTCAGGGGGGAAACCAAACTTCCCCAAACTCCGATCTCAGGATCTTGGATGGATGTCCAGTCTTCACAACTGTGAGAAAAAAAATTGCAGTTATTCAAGCCATCCAACCTGTGGTAGTTTACTATGGCAGCCTGAGGATCCATCATATAGAATGCCACTCTTAGCAAATGATATCCTTACAAGAAAGAAGTTAAAATGTGGTTGAGTATGTTTCACATTTCTTAGTAATTGACCCTTGAAAGGTATCTAATATAAAAACTAAATATATAAAAACTAATATCAAAACTAAAACACATAGATTTTTCTTTATCACAGGAGGGTTAGTTAAGTATCATCTGATTTTTGTTTCATTAGTCTAGCAAATATAAAAGAAATCATTGCTTGAATCAGTTGAAAATATAAGAGAGATTTAGGCACCGTTACTTCTGGGTCTTCCCAAGGGGTAAAGACAGTCTCGTGTTGAGAGAAAATGAATCACAGAATAAAACAAAAAGTCAGTAAGACTGTGTTTTAACTTCAAGCATCTTTATCAAACAGGTCATTTAACATCTAACAGCAAAGAGAACCAGAAGTCAGGTCCGAAGAAAAAATTAAGGTAGACCCCATCTTACCATCGAAAGACAAGTCAACCATCACTGTGCACCTGTTCGTCCTTCCCAGCACCCTCCTATCCTTCTCACTGATGCTCGCCTTCTTCCTCCCCAGGCAGCCAACACACAATTCCAGAACATTCCATATGCTAGTATATGCTGAAGATCCTTATGTCTTTGCTTCAGCTGTCTTGAAATGACCAAAAGTCTTTGGGATGCTAACACTTTAACCTGTGCTAACCTGGGTCATAGAAGCCACAGTGGGAAAGTAAACACAAGAGCAAAAGGGTCACGGTTGATCCAAAGATCAGGAAGGAACAGACAGAAGAACTTGGAAGCAAGCCTTTACAGAAACAACTATACTTCAGAACAGATCTTCACAAATCACTAGGTTTTACGAATGAATGAAGAAAATAATCATGCGGTAAGTCGTAAAATCATAAAATCATAAATAATCATGTGGTAAGTCATGTGTGTAAATATAGGTATGTAAATATTGTGTATAACATATATACCATATCTATAACCTGATGTGTATATAAGAACATAGGTATAACCTATGTAAATAACATATATAATAAAAACAATGATAAATATAAATAACATGTAAATGTATAAACACACAGGTTATATACATATATTATGATTAGTGTCTACTGATTCTAATCATATTATAAGCAAACTGCGAGCCAAGCCTCGTGATCCATACAAAGCGTGTTTTCAGTCGACAATCTGAACCCAAATTTTCCTCTTAGAAATGAACGCAAAACATCAAGATTAGATGAGTAGACCAAGAAGACAATTTTTTCAGGTCTGGATCTTTTCAGGTTAGCAAATCAAGCAGAACTGCCGCTTCTCAAAATACCCATGCCAAGGGAGTAGATTAAATACACTGTGAAGAGAATCAGGGCGATTTATAAGAGAATTTAATGTGTCATTTATTGGATGGCTTTTTTATGCTGTTATCAATTCCCTTTAACTCCACACCTTACAGAGTGAGACAAACAACCTTAACGGAAATGGTCAGTTCCTCACCTATTTGTCGACCATATTTAACATAAATTTAAAAACAGGCGGTCATGTACGGTATCCCAAATCTCTCAGAAAAGAACAGAAGTCACTATGCATTATTGTTGCCTCATGGTATTATCCCAGGCAGTCACAGCAAAAGACCATAGACTCACTGGCTTGAACAACAAAGATTTATTTTCTCACGGTTCTGGAGGCTGGAAAGTCTGAGACCGGGGTGTGTGGGTGGGTTCTGGTGAGAGCTCTATTTTGGACTGCAAACGACTACCTTCTTGCTGTGCCCTCACGTGGCAGAGAGAGACAGAGAACGCTGGAGTCTCTTCCTCTTCTTGTAAGGGAACGAATCCCATCCTGAGGTCACACCCTCGGGACCTTGTCTGAACCTAATTACCTCCCAAAGATGCCATCTCCAAATGCCATCACATCCGGAGCTCTGGCTTCAACACAGGGATGGGGGGTGCATAACTCAGTCCATAGCAACCACCACTGGTGTCTTGCCGACTTGGGGACTGTAGACCTGGTCCTCACTTGTCGGGTTTTGTATCATGCTTTCAATCCCCCCACTTGCTGTTCCCATTCTGCCATTGTATTAGGTCCTCGTTGTTTTCCCCAATATCGCCGAGGTAGCTTCAGTTCTCTCTACCAACCAGTTAACTCTATGTTGCAGTCAAACATCCCCTCTCAAAAACCACCAGCCTGTAGCATTTGTGGCACTCCCGAGCTCCACCAGCAACATCCGTGAGCTTTCAGCAGGTTACTTAACCTCTCTTGGCTGTTTCCCTTCTGTGCAATGGACATAATAATAGGGCGTCCTTCAAAACACGTAAGTTCTTAGAAGAATTCCTGGCTTGTAAGGGCAGTGTGAATGCTAGTCTTGTCATTGGTTATTTCCAAATACAGTCACATACTCTGTACTCGGGACACACTCAACAACTTACTAGTTCCCGTATATGTCTTCAACTTTCCAATCCTTCCTCTTTTTTTTTTTTTTTTTTTTGCCCTTCTGCTTGAAATATCTGTCCCTAATCACTTCCACCTGTCAAAACCTCACTAATTCTTTAAAACACGCCCCCAAATGGCATCTCGAAGCTTTTCCGGTCCTTTACACTCTTTCCCATCCAATCCTCTGGACCCTCTCCTGCCACAACACACTACATCATGGCCTCTTGACTTGTTTATTATTCTGCCTTGTGTTGGTGGTTATTTGTGTATGACTAGATTGCCATCGCATAAGGGCATAATTATTTTTGTGCCCTTGATGGCCCCAGTCCATGGAGGAACATAATCAACGTGAGCTCAACGAAAATAACCCCAAGGATAAAACAAGATAAAGCAATAACAACTGGTCAGAGTTTGTTTTCGCCTTTTATTAAGTGATTTTTAGGCAAACATCTAGAAAGCTTCTATGGCCACAGAAAGGACACACCATTTATAGTAAATACAAAAAGGCTCAAAGTCTAGATAGAAAAATAGTGCAAAGAAGAAAGCCAAGTAGAAGTCACGATTGCTGAGCTCAATCATCAAGGTGTTCTCCATCCTTTTTCTTGGATGACATTGTAGAAAATGTCCACGTGACTGTCTTTTTAAGTTTATTTATTATTTATTCTGAGAGAGAGAGAGAGAGAGATTTTGAGAGGGAGGATGAATCCCAACCAAACTCCACACCGTCAGTACAGCGCCTGATGCCGGGCTTGAACTCACAAAACTGCGAGATCATGACCTGAGCTGAAGTCGGACTGAGCCACCCAGGTGCCCCCTCCATGTGGCTATTTTTAAAACGGCAAAAGCTACCTCAACTCAGAGCATGAGAGCCGAGGGGGAAAGAACCAGAAAGTCCAGGATGCAGGGAGACAGCAGGAGCAGACAGGTGGGATGGAGGGAAGCCTTAGCCATGGGGACCAGCAGACGCCC
>NW_026057584.1:11223619-11315408 GCF_023721935.1 Panthera uncia
GGGCGTCTGCTGGTCCCCATGGCTAAGGCTTCCCTCCATCCCACCTGCCTGCTCCCCTGTCTCCTTGTCACTTGAACTCCCTGGGATTTTTCTCTTCGGTTAAGTATCTCATACTCTGAAACGTCCGTGAGGCTTCACCCTTGGAGAGCAAGAGCCAGACCCTCCCGTACAAGGCCGTCCGGTGGGGAAAAACGGAGAACATCTTGATCATTCCTCTGCATAGCTCTGGCGGTTTGGCTGACCCCGGAGGGGCAGTCCTGGCACCGACCCCCAGGCAGGAGCCGTGGGGGGCAGACTCCGTCACCCGGTCCCTGTCTGCTGCTCCCCGGCTACCTGCCCTGCTGCGTGAGCTTGATCGCTTTGGGCTCTGTGTTGGGACCTTGCCTGTGCGTCTTCTCTTTTTGCTTCAGGTGGCTCAAGACTTCACACCTCAGAAGTGTCTAAACCCGAAGGAATAATTAAACTAAAAGACGTGAGCTCCTGCCAGCCCCGGAAGAGCAGCCTGCAGCCGCCCTGAGCTCAGACCAGTAAGACCATTTCATTCCGTGTTCATTGCCTTCCCTGGTCAATGTCTGCCTTTGCCGTGTCTAAGTGCGATGGATTGCCCATTTCTCAGTTGCCACCTTGTATTTCTGCTTATTACACGGCAACCTTCTAAATGTCTAATAAACTATACTAGGTCGTCCTTAAAATATTGACTCACAAAAGCCTCTTCTTTGGTGGTTACCTCTCTGGGAGGATGAACAGGCCGTGTTGAGCAGGGAGAAAAGAGCGCCCCCAGCGCCCCCCCACCCCCTGCCGGGTTGCCTGCATTTATTGTGAACACCAATTATGCCTGTAATGAAAGGCCTACATTAATCAACACTAGATTCTTCAATATTCTATCAGTTTCACATCTATATTGTAACTTGTAATATGTTCGTGTTTTTCAAGAAGGTCTTAAGTAGACTGACAATAATAGCTAAGCACACACAAGGCTCGATAGAATCCACCCTGGGCGCTAGAATTTCTGTCATTGCCATCCATGCATATTCCTTCCAAGGTAACATAACTTCACGAACATATAAATTTCATATGCAGTTTGAATTTGATGTGGGAATGGTGTCTTTTCCACAACTGGATTTCCTCAACTGAATGAAAAATTCTAGTTCAGTTACAAAAGATTAATTCCACAGATTTATAGCGAGGTCAAGGTCTACCTACAACCTCAGTAATCCCTTACAAGAGAACATAATACCACTCCTCAATTTAGAACTTTATTTTCACATTGAATGCACGCCAATCAGCCTTTTGAGCTTTGCAGCTTTGAGGTAAAGGCTGTCATCCCATTTGCAGAAAGGATTTTCCATAGAGGATATCACACACACACACAGACACACACACACACACACACACACACACACACACCACCACCACCACATTTCCATTAAATAAGCATGGATAGGGATAACTAGGAAGTTTATCCTGCAAAAATCTCTTGAACAGTTTTTGTCTAGTCCCCAGTAGCTATTTTCGCAAACGAGTAGCAGCCTGTCGGCATGGGCATGGAAAAGATGTCCTTTTTCTCCAATATTGATGAGAGTTCTAAATGGCACTATTTCTCAGGGCAGCAATCTAACAATCTGCACGTTTTTTTTAAAGTGCATGCCTGTGGGGGCGCCTGGGTGGCTCAGTCGGTTAAGCGGCCGACTTCGGCTCAGGTCATGATCTTGCGGTCCGTGAGTTCGAGCCCCACGTCGGGCTCTGTGCTGACAGCTCAGAGCCTGGAGCCTGTTTCGGATTCTGTGTCTCCCTCTCTCTGACCCTCCCCCGTTCATGCTCTGTCTCTCTCTGTCTCAAAAATAAATAAACGTTAAAAAAAAAAAATTTAAAGTGCATGCCTTTGAACTCAGAAATCTCACGTCTTGGGCAAAAACGTATTATTGGTAAGTCTATTCGTTGCAGCATAGTTAAAGACTAGGAAAAAACTAAATGTCTGCTATCGAGGTCACATTAAATGTTGCTCTCTACATCAGAATACTGCGCAGCAGTCAAAAAAAAGAGCGAGATCCAAATAATAAAAATAAATAAATAAAAAGGGGCACCTGGGTGATTCAGTCGGTTAAGCATCCAACTCTTGATTTTGCCTCAGGTCATGATCTCACGGTTCATGACATCAAGACCGCGTTGGGCCCTGCGCTGACAGCATGGAGCCTGCTTGGGATTCTCTCCCTCTCTCTCTGCCTCTCCCCCATCCACTCCCTCTCCCTCCCTCTCCCTCTCTCTCTCAAAAATAAAATTTAAAAAAAATTAAAAAAAAAAAAGAGTGAGATCCCTGTGAACTTAGAAGGGAATATCTGAAAGCTCAACAAGATCATTTGTGTAAATAGAAACCTACCCCCAAAATTATAACACACAGTCAAGCGAAAGGTATTATCAGCAATTGTGCATGAGTGGGGTGCCCATGGGGGTACAAAAGAGTTTAGGAAGAAAGACTTAACTGATGGAAATCCCACAGGCTTGTAGATAGCAAAGGCACCACCAAGCACTATAGTGTTCTTGTGACATCACCCCCGAGAAGTATTAAAGCCCCGGGGAGCGTTCATAGTCAGGGAGAGCAGTACTCTGAATTCTTGTGCTTCTGCGGTCTCACTGTGTCTCTTCAATTACACACAGCAGCTCTGGACCTGAGGCTGAGGGAGTCCAGGCAAAATAGTGGCCATGACTGTGACAGTGACTGCCTTCATTGCTGTGCAAGGTGCAGGTGTCTGACCTCAAATTGGCCAGAATGTTCAATGTCTCGGGTTGGGCTGAGAGTAAAGCCATTTGGGAAAAAATCAGGGAATTCCTTAGAGTCAAGTTATGGGTTTCATTAAGTAATTCATCCAAAGCTTGTTCTCTGCAGGTTTTCGAATTCCTGGAGGTCCTTCTTTAGTCCAAGAATTAGACCTACATTGTCCTTCAGATTTCTAAGGAAACACACCCAAATGAGAGGAACTTGTTCCCAAACACACTCACAACAGAGGTGAAGATCGTTGCATTCTTCGCTGGTTAAGAGCACTTTGCCAAATTTGTGAGGAAGTGCCACATAAAGGCATGAATTGCTGCCCTAACTTATGAGTCCCCCTGCTGTGACTTCAGATCATGGAAACTGACATGAAACATTCAGGGAGAAAAATGAAGAAAATAGAGTGGTAATTCTCCCCTTCTTTTAAAAATATTTTCTATTTGGGGCGCCTGGGTGGCTCAGTCGGATAGGCGTCTGATTTTGGCTCAGGTCATGATCTTGAGGTCTGTGAGTTCGAGCCCCACATCGGGCTCTGTGCTGACAGCTCGGAGCCTGGAGCCTGCTTCAGATTCTGTGTCTCCCCCTCTCTCTGACCCTCCCCCGTTCATGCTCTGTCTCTCTCTGTCTCAAAAATAAATAAAGTTTAAAAAAATATTTTTAATATTTTCTATGAATTCAAAATAATGTGAATTCATTATAAACAATTTCAAAACACAGAAAATTACAAGGGCGAAAGTTAACATTGCTTATAATAACCACTTTTACCATTTTGTTTTATTTCCTTCCATTGTTTTCCTATTCTTTTTTTTTCCCAATATTTTTATTTTGGAGAATTACAAACCTACAGGAAATTGTGAAAATATTGCAAGATCCTATACACCACTCATTGAAGTTCACCCATGGTTAACATTTTGCCAGTCTTAGCTTTATCTGTCCCTCTCATTTGAGAGTAAGTTGCAAATATGAAACTTCACCCTTAAAAATATTGGCATGCATTGGCCAAAAGGGATATTCTCCTACAAAACAATGACACAATTTTCACACTTAAGAAACTTAATAGTGATACATGCTACTATGTAATATACAATCTTCAATTTCTCCATCCCAAGGATGCTTTGTAATTTATATATTCACTTTATTCCTTTCACTTTATTCAAGCCTAGCATGGAGCCTGACTCGAGGCTCGATCTCATGACTGCAAGATCATGACCTGACCCGAAATCAAGAGTTGGATACTCAACCAGCTGAGCTACCCAGGCACGCCTTTATTGACATTTTTAATAATTTTTCAACCTGGGTCCAATCACAGATGTATCTTATGTAATTTAAGTTGGCCTCCGACATTTTATTTTTCTCCTGGCAAAGTTGTTTTTGCAAAATCACCTTTAAAATGAATTTGTGTGTTTGTTCCCTCATGATCAAATTCAAGTTAGGCATATTTGCAGAAGTACTACACAGGTGATTTTTTTTTTTTCCTCAGAACTTGGCATTGAGAAGTATGCAATGTCAGTTTACCCCTACTGGTAATGTGATCGACTAATTAGTATTATGCCCACCAGTTTCATCCACTGTTAATCTACTCTTTCCCTTTTAATAACCACGGTGCTATCTTCTGTGTATTTATATGACAAAATGAAGATTATTACAAAATATAGACTTTAGTCTGATTTTTAATGTAATATTTAATTATATATAATTATCCTTATATTAAATATTTGCTGGGACACCTGGACAGCATTTAAACATTTAAATATCTGCCAACAATTCAAAATAAACAAAGTCTCCATTTTTTTTAAGCTGGGAAACTGTGTGTGCTCATCTGACAGATAAAAGATAAATATCTTCATATGTAAACAGTTCTTACAAACCCATATGGAAAAAAATGTACAAAGGGCAAATCAGTATTTAAAAAAAAAAAACATAAACCAAGTCTCCTTGAAAACTGGGTTGTTACTGGTTTGGGTCATAAAACAGACAAGATGAGCCCCAGCCCTCTTGTCATTCTAAAAACTAGGAAGCTACAAAACGTAATGGAGTCGTACTGAGAAGACAATCTGAACATCAGAAACAACAATAGCTGCAAAGTACAGAGACACATTCAATATTTTTAAATACATGAGTTCATAGTAATACCAAAAAGAAATAAAAAACCTCATTAGTCATCTTTGGAAGAGGCCAGAAAATTAGCACATTATTTTGAAACTCGTTTTTAAAAATGGTGGGAGGGAGAATCAGACATTTGTTCTGCCTTTTTCGAAATAAAACGTACCTCAGAGTAGCCAAAGAGGAGAGAGGAGGACATTTCTCTCTGCAGACAGAGTCCAGGTAATACAGAGGAAGGAAAATCCAGCCCTAATGAATTCATGGATGTAGGTAGTGACTAATCATGGATCCCAACGTCACACAAGTGAGACAAATAGATGCCTCTTGATGGAAGAACACAACACCGCCTATGAAGCAGGCTTGTCCAAAACTAGACACTGAATCGTGGCAGGTGGATCTGATTACTGGAAATCCAGGGTGTTAAATGATTCCACGGGGGTGCAGTCTCCAAAACTCAGTCACCCAAAATTAATGCTACACTGAAGACAAGTGGCAAGAAGGTGGACAGGGCTTCAAGGGGAGCTGCAGGCTAGAATAGACACTATAGGGGCACCTGGGAGACCCAGTCGGTTAAGTGTCTGACTTTGGCTCAGGCCAGGATCTCACGGTTCGTGAGTTTGAGCCCCCCCCCCCCCCCCCACGTCGGGCTCTGTGCTGACAGCTCAGAGCCTGGAGCCTGTTTCAGATTCTGTGTCTCCCTCTCTCTCTCTCTGTCCGTCCCGTACTTGTGCTCTGTCTCAGTCTCTCTGTCTCTCAAAAATAAATAAACATTAAAAAAAGAAAAAAAAAAAAAGAAAGAAAGAATACATTGTATGGGCCCTTCAGTCAGTTGCAGGGATATGTGAGTCTTATCAGAACCCTAATTAGATAACTGTTTTTAGAGTAAGATATGTGTGAAAATTTGAGCATGGCTACTTATTAGAAGTTAATTAAAAATTACTGTTAATTGTTAAGCATAACAATGGTATTGTAGTTATACTTTAATTCTTACAAATTGGCTTCAAAATAATTGGCTCAGAATACATCGTTGAAGCTGGATACATGGGAGCTCATTATATATATTTGCATCCATAATATAAAACACATTTTTTCTTACAATGAACTTCACTAATAATTAAGAAAAACATGAATTTTTCTCATCTGTTATATTAACAAAGCATTGTTTTAATCATGTCTAGTGCTGGTTGCAGAGTATAAGGAAAGCATCACGCACAGTGGATGGGAACAACTGATGAACATTTTATAGAGAGCAATTTTGTAACTTTCATCAGCAAAACGGGGATAACGTTTGATCTAGCAAATTCCACCTTTAAGAAGTTGCTCCAAGGAAATATCAGAAGAGAGAAAGGATGCAATGCACAGCTAACATTTAATAAGCTCTTACTTTTTTGTGTTGGGCACTGATTCCTTTAATCCGCAGAATAACCATTTTGGTTAGGTTTATTATTATTATTATTATTATCATCATCATTTTAGAAATCAGGAGACCAAAAAGGTGAAGTCACTGCAGAACTAGTAACTTTAGAAAGGGGATTTGAACCCTGGGATTTGAACCAATGCCTGGGTGGGTTATGTTGGACATTCATTACAGCATCGCTTATAATAGCAAAATATTAGAAACCATCTACAGTTGAAAACCAGATTCTTGATCTTCCTACCAGTACCCCCCCCCCCCGCCCCGACCACCAAAAAAAAAATGCTTTTCTCACAGATACACCCTTCCCGGTTAATCCTCTCCAGCATGACTTCATCCTTCCTGTGACCCAGGCCAAAGAGACATTGGCACCCCTTGACTCCTATCTTGTTCGCATGTCCTGCGCTAGATTGATCAGCGAAATGGGTGGCATCATCGGAATCCAACCCGCTCACCCCCTGCACCCCTCCCCCAAAGGTCTGGGCCCCATCGCCACCCCCAGCAAGAGTTCCTCAGACTCAGGGTAGAGCTGCCCCCATCCAGCCTCTCCCCATAGTCAGCTCTCAAGGTACAGTTTACAGTAATCCTTCTGCAGTGAAAAGGCGGCTGATCTCATCTCTAACTCGCACCCTCCCCAGGTTGCCCAGGACACTCAGCGGCAAGGCTGACGTTTGCAGTGACTAACTGCAAACTCTCTGCAAAAGTTAGTTTCTGCAAAAGTTTGCAGAAACTAACATGGGGACCTACAATCTCCTCATCACCTTGCTGAACTCTTGCTCCCAGCACCCTCATCTGTTACAGTCCCACAGTCCACAATGCTCTTGACTTTTTACCACTGGATGTTTCACTCCTTGTCTGCGCTCAAATGTCACCCATACTCTCCATGAGTCCTATTTGAATCACTCAATTTAAAATCGAAGTCCTGGGGCACCTGGGTGGCTCAGTCAGCTGAGTGTCTAACTCTTGATGTTGGGTCAGGTGGTGATGGCTATGGGATCGAGACCCTAGTCAGGCTCCTCGCTGGGCATGGAACCTGCTTTAAATTCTCTCTCTCCTCTCTGTCCCTCCCCCATTCTCCTTCTCCCTCTTTTTCTCTCTCTCAAAATAAATAAACTTTTAAAAATATATATTTTAAAAATAATATGGATGCAAAAAAATAAACTTTTAAAAATAAACTTTTAAAAATATATATAAAAAAATAAAATTGAAATCCTACTCACCCTCCCTGCAATCCAAATCTCTCATATACTGCTCTTTTTCCCCCCATGATACTATATTTTAATACAGTACTTTATTTTTTAAGGCCTTTCAAAGCCCAGAAATCAATGAGCCATAATCTCTGATTCATAATACACTCTAAGCATAGTCTTCTTTATTTAATTTGCTAATTATTTTAGTAATATAACGGGACAAAGCCTTGACATCCTAGTCTAACTAAAAGTCACCATCCCAACCCTTCTAAAACTAAAACTAACCCATCCTAACTGAAAGGTCGCCATCCCAACCCTTCTTTCTGCACCCCTGCACCCAAAGTAGTCATTACTCTAAAGTCTGTGCTATTTCTTTGCTTTTCTTTGGACGTGGATTTCTTACATCTATATGCATTCTTTTATGTCAACATACTAAGATTCATTTGTTCATCTACTCTCTGGATGATGGAAATTTCCATTGTTTCCAGGGTTTTCTTTTTTATTTTTTTATTTTATTTTAGAGAGAGAACATGCATGAGAGGGGCAGAGGGGCAGAAGGAGAGAGAGTAAACCTTGTGGAAATAAATGAAGACCGAAGAGAATAGACAAAGGTTATTTATGTATTCGGAGCTCACTACGGCAAAGGGGTCGGCCACTGTCTCTTGCGTTTGGGCAGAGGCTTGAATGTGGGAGAGATTTATAGTGGAAAAGGAGGGGTCTCAGGTGTGCCCTGCTGGACCCTGTGACCTGGGGAAGATGGACACCGACTAGAAGCGGGGCACCCGATGTTACTGGTTGCGGGGGGGGGTGCATACGTGGCTCTCCATGGTTAGTCCTAAGCTGGAAGCGGGGATGAGAATTTGGGAAGCTGGCAGTTACTGATCAGGTCCTGACCGTTTGGGGTAGATTACAGGAGTTATCATCTGGCTTCCTGGATTGTTTGCTGTAGACAGTGGTCAGACTATGTAAGTCTGACTCGTGGGTAGTACATTGGCTGCCTCAGCAGCTTCCTTAAATCAAGGTTGGTTTCCTGGCTGGTTGCTGCCCATTATGGGTGAGAGTTTTGTTTTATATCTGGTTTGGCCATTGGCCATTTGTACATGTAGTCTTTAACCTCTAACATATCAGATAATGTACGTATTCATTAAGGATATAGTCCCACTCCCACAACGAGCATAATAGTTCTAGGATGATAAGAATTTTTATCTGCTTTGTTCATTGAAGTACCCTCGGTCCCTAGAACAGCGTCTAGCTGCTCAGGTCATGGGTTCAAGCCCCACATCGGGCTCTGCATGGTCAGTATGGAGCCTGCTCAGGATTCTTTTTCTCTCCCATTCTCTCAGCCCTTCCCATGTTCGTGCTCTCTTTCTCTCTCAAAATTAATAAATAAACTTTAAAAGAAAAAAAGAAAAAACTATTTAAAAAAAAAAAAAAACAGACTTGGGCCAGGCAAGAAGTGCCCATTTCTTTTTTTTTTTTTTTTAAGTTTATTTTTATTTATTATGAGAGAGAGATAGGGAGCAAGAAGGAGGTGGTGGGCAGAGAGAAAGGGAGAGAGACAGAATCCCAAGTGGGCTCCACACTGTCAGCGCAGGGCCCGATGCGGGGCTTGAACTTACTAACGTGCCATCACAACCTGAGCCAAGGTCAAGAGTCAGACGCTTAACTGATTGAGCCATCCAACTGCCCTAAGAAGTGCCGATTTCTGCTCGAGTCTTTTTCTTTTTAATTTTTTTAATGTTTATTTTTATTTTTGAGAGACAGAGAGAGACAGACAGACAGACAGAGTGTGAGCAGGGGAGGGGCAGAGAGAGAGACTGAGACACAGAATCCAAAGCAGGCTCCAGGCTCCGAGCTGTCAGCACAGAGCCCGACGTGGGGCTCAAACCCACAAACAGTGAGATCATGACCTGAGCCGAAGTCAGACGCTTAACCGACTGAACCACCCAGGCGCCCCTCAAGGCATATTTGAAAGCTACTGACATGACCCATATTGCACGTTCCATATGGTCTGGTAGAGAATGTGCAATATGCTGGCTGTATTCCCAGCCTTATTCCTGTCCTAAATCACAGACCAAATAATGGCACAAAATAGTCCACTATAGAACCTCCTAGCAAGGAACATCATACATGTCAGGAGCTGAATGCGACTTCATTACTGAGAAATAATTTCTTTCACCAAGTCTCAGGCAACTATATCACTTTGAAAAACTACATGAGAAAATACTTTGGAAAGATACAACAGTGTGGTTGGGGTTCTTAACCTCGGCACTGCCGATATTTTCAGCCAGACAGCTCCTAGTTGTGGGGGGATGTCCTATGCATTGGCCTCTGGGCCTCAGCTAGCTGGTTGTGACAACCTCTCTCCCAGCTATGACAACCCAGCTGTCTCCAGACATTGCCAGATGTCCCCCAGGGGGCAGAATCGCCACCCCCTCCTTGAGAACCAGAGGCCCCACATCAGAGCACTCTGGCAAAGGATGCATGTTTAGAAATAGCCCCTTGAAGGCTGCAAAAGCGTTTTGCACGGAATCCTTCTTTCCTTTTACGTGTTTGGAGAGAACCCCTGGGACATATGATCGTGAAGGAGTGGAGTACGCGGGGTGGCTGGTGAATGAGTCCAGGAGGGCCTGGCCCACTCTTACACAGCCCTGCCACCGTGCTGATGAGGACTCAGTGCTCCAGAAATGCTGTTGGAGTGAATTGATTTGTGCTCTGATTTGTGCTCTCATCAGTTTCTTTTCTGTCAAATACCACAGGGAGGCAGCAGTAGGAACACCACAGCAAAGTCTAGTGATGCCAACAAAACAAAATTCCAGCCCCTTCTTAAAAGTGAAACAGAAAGAGCACCGGACTTCACCTCAGGTCACGATCTCATGGTTTGTGAATTCAAGCCCTACATCGGGCTCTGTGCTGACAGCTCGGACCCTGCTTGGGATTCTCTCTCTCTCTCTCTCTCTCTCTCAAAATAAGCAAATAAACTTTAAACAATAAATGAAGTAGAAAGAGCAAAGCACACACACACTCACACACATACACGAAAGCCACAGGACCTATCTCGTTTTAGCACAACCCACCATTCCATCTTTCATCCCCATGGCGGGGCCGGGGGAGGAGGGGGGAGAGAGAAAAGGAAGATGGAGAAATGCCAGAGATGCCTGGTGAGGGGAAGGGGCGGGTGCCATGGTTGGACCAGCAGGCTTGCCTTCTGACTCCTGGCTGCACGATCGCTGCTAAAAAGGGGCCTGGGGACATAACCTTTTTATACCATTGTGCCCCAGGGAACCCAAAATGGCTTCCACGAGGCCTAAGGTGCAAGGAATCGAAAGGCAATGCTCCAGGAAAGACGCCGTAAAAACGGAGCTGGAGAATGCCGGGGACAGATCTGACATCTCGTTACTTTGGCCCAGGCCGTACCCCAGCCCTCTTTCCCCCTCAGTTCCTGTTGCTGACAGATGGGACAGGAAGACCCCATCTTTTTCAAGGTCTGTCACTTCCTCTTCAGTTTCTTTTTGGAAGCCTCTAGGATGACTCTTCTTCGGCCCATGCTATTTTGTCCGATCACATCTGTCTTCGTTTGGGTTGCTCTAACTAAATACTGTAGACCGGGTGACTCGGTAACAATCACGTTTCCAAAGGCTCAAATACGAGATGACGATGCCAGCATCGTGGGTTTGGGTGAGAGCTCTCTTCCTAGCTGCGAACTTCTCAGTGTATCTTCACAAGGTGGAAAGAGGCTGAGGGAAGTCCCTGGGGTCCCTCTATAAGAGACTAATCTCACTCATGACAGCTGCACCCTCATGACCTAATCACCTCTCAAAGGCCCCGCCTGCTCATACATCACAATGGGGGTTAGGGGTTTAGCACATGCATTTTGGCGGGATATAAACCTTCAGTCCATTGCACCATTCTCAACTCTCACCAGCCTGCCCCTTTATCAATTCACTTCTGTGTTCCTGGTACCGGGATGCGAATAGAAATAAATATGATCCCAGACTTCAAGGAGCTCAGTCGGGGCAGTAACGCAGAGAAGGTGACATGAAGACATCAGAAACGAGTAGAAAAAGTGGGAAGGAAAGAGTGAGTGATGTTCTGTGGGCAATGATGGTACACAGAAGATGTTTTCATTGAGCCTTGAATAAGAGCAGAAATCTTCCAAGAGGCCACAGGTGAGGAAAACAGTGGTGTCGAGGTAGCGTTCGGTAAGTATCATTTTTGTTAGTGACCGATTATGGTATACTACAAAGTATGAAAAAACAACCAAGAAATTAAGCTTGGTCATGAAAACAAAGGTCATGCGCCATTCCCCCAGGCTTTGCCACCTACGGTGACGTTTGCAGAGGGCACCCAAGCAGTAAGGAGACACGGGAACTCCTTCGGAAGTGACGCGTGACCGAGTAGGTGCGAGCCATTGCAGGCATTCCCGCAGAGAAAACTCAAGTAGCCGTTGTTCTACACAGCGTATGTTAAATATGATCGGAGGTAATTGTCACCATTGCTCATGATGTCAAACCTCAAAGCTATAACTGAAAGGAAAAACAGAGCCTGGAGATTTCAGCTGTAGGTTCTGAGCACACAGAGCAGATCTTAGAATCAAAGGGACACGATCGTCCCTTTGCTCTGTTCCGCCAGAGTGAGGCAGAGCTGAGTTGGAATCCTGGCTCAGACCCCAGATGTGACACTCAGCATGTACCTTGACCCCTTTGAACCAGAACTGCTAATGGCATTTACCTCTGAGGACTGTGCCGACACTAAACATGACAAAGTACCTGGAGTGGAATTATGTATTGTATACTCCTGGTTAGTTTTTCTTCTAGAAAAGCTAGAAGTAGAAGCTACAGTGGCAAAGTAAGTTTCCCATATTTACTAGGAAGCCCAATAAGTAATAGTCAAGGTCTTGCTGTGATCATTTTATGTGTGACAACACGAATCTAGGCAGGATTAAGTTATATACAGTTGACCCTTGAACAATGCAGGATTGGGGCGCCAGAGCCCCGCACATTTAAAACTCTACATATAACTTTTGACTCCACTAAAACTTCACTACTGATAGCCTGCTGTTGACTAGAAGCCCTCATGTTAACATACAACATCGATTAACACAAGTGTTGTATGTTGTGTAGACTATATACTATGTTCTGACTTGAAAATAAGCCAGAGAGAAGAAAATATTATTAAGAAAATTGTTAAGTGGGGAGCCTGGGTGGCTAAGTCTGTTAAGCGTCCAACTCCTGGTTTCGGCTCAGGTCATGATCTCACGTTTTCATGAGTTCGAGTCCCACGTTGGGCTCTGTGCTGGCAGCACGGAGCCTGCTTGGGATTCTCTCTCTCTCTCTCTCTCTCTCCCTCTCTCTCTGCTCCTCCCCCCTCGCTCTGTCTCCGTCTCTCTCAAATAAATAACTAAACTTTAAAAAAATAAATTAAAAAATAAAGTAGACATAACTTAACCTAAACTAAGGAAACTGAGTCACAGAGGAACCGTGGCTTTCTCTGGGCCTTGGAGCCAACGTGGCTCTGTCCACTACCCCATGAGCACAGAACACAGGGAGTCATGAGCCGGCGTGGGAAGCTCATGCTGAAATAAATCAGCACAAACCCTCTAGCCCCAGAGCAATCCCTTTCAAGTGACTTTCCCATATTTGGACCCATGAGCCAAGGACAAAGTGAATCTGAAACTCGAGAGAAACTCTTTGGAGTCTTTAGCCTCAGAACTTCTGACATGTGAAAAGAGACAAATGTGGGTGCTTTGCTTCTGCACATGGGGTCCCACCTTCCCCGGCACCCAGCAAAGACCATGTGCAAGCAGAGAAGGGGCCCCGTGCAACCAAGGAAAAGATAATCATTGGCACCAAGGGATCCTGATGCTCACAAAACAGATGAGCTCTGGCCACGTGAGACTCGTGTGTGTGTGTGTGTGTGTGTGTGTGTGTGTGTCTTACTTGCACTTGAAGGCTGCTGGATTCAAACAAGATGAAACACCTGAGAAACGCGTTGTTTTATTAGAAGCACAACTTGAGGAAGAGGTGAATGTGAAAACAAGCGATCCTATGAAGTCACAGGTGCTCGGTGAGGAAATACATTCAGGGTCTTGTGACATTCTGCCAGGGAAGCTGGGGGAAACCACAACAAGGAAGTGGCCACGTGCGCTCGGTGGGGTCCCAAAGAGGATATATAAGCCCCTCCCCCTGCAGAAGGCGGCACCAGACCTCCCTCACCTCCCGAGTCTCCCTCCTCCCCTCTCCCGAGTCCTCTCTGCCGACACCATGGGGTGCTGTGGCTGCGGAAGTTGCGGCGGCTGCGGCGGCTGCGGCGGTGGCTGCGGCGGCTGCGGTGGCTGCGGCGGCGGCTGCGGCGGCGGCTGCGGCGGCGGCTGCGGCGGCTGCACCACCTGCCGGTGCTACCGGGTGGGCTGCTGCTCCAGCTGCTGTCCCTGCTGCTGCGGCTGCTGCGGGGGCTGCTGCAGCGTCCCCGTGGTCTGCTGCTGCCGCCGCTCGTGTGGCTGCGGCTCGTGTGGCTGCGGGAAGGGCTGCTGCCAGCAGAAGTGCTGTTGTCAGCAGACGTGCTGTTGCAAGAAGCAGTGCTGAGCTAGGCGGGCGGGCGGGCGGCTCTGCCTCCAGGGCAAGAGCTGTCCGGGGCTCTGCTCGCATTGGGTAAGACTTCCCTCCGTCCTTCCGCCCCCCTGCTCCTGTTCTGTGTCCTTGGATGTCTTGGAGCTACTCATGCTGTCCTCGGGCTCTGAGGTTTCAGGGCTGGCTCTTTCCCTCCAATGTGGTATCATGACGACACCAGTTTCTTCACCCTGGGTTTTCCAGAAGGTACCACGAAGCGCGTAAATACTCTCGGTCACCCGTGTAATCCCGTCTCCATTTGAAAGAAAGATGAATAACCACCTATATTGTGGCGACATCAGCCACCCGTGTCAAAGATCGATTTATATCATAAGCTTGGTAAAGTGAAACCATGATAGCCAAGATTTCTTTTTCTTCAAAAAATTACTTTTGGTCAACTTTTCTATTGTACATTCACTAACTTCCTCCCATTTCTATGTCTCTCTAAAAAAAAAAAAAAGGCAACTCTTTCTTAATAAAAAAAAAAAATCTGCTTATTCTAATGTGTCTTTCCATTCTATAAAGATGTGTACCTTCCCATGACTGAGGCCAGTACAGCGACTAATCAACTAATGGATGATCGGTCCTATAATGTCTTATAATGGATTCTATAACAAAGATAGAAATCGGGGGGGGGGGGGGGGGGGGGGGGTAGAGCCCCAACTTTTGGTTGTCAGTCTCATTGAGGGAAATTTCTGTGTTTTCCTACAGATGACCTCCTGATGTCTGTGTTTGCAACCGAATTCTGGTTGTAAGTGTTGGACACCCCACATGGTAGGTCATTGTTTCACTCCATCGCTTCATGTCCATTTTCCTCACTCGTTCATCCAGCAGATACGTAAGTGCCGTGTTAGGCCACGTATTTAGGCCAGCACCGGAGATCTAAAGAAAAACAAGCCTTTGCCTTCCAAAAGTTCATATCTGAGAGAGACAGAGAGAGCATGCGCGCGAGAGAGAGTTCATTACCAAACAGCATCCCATGTCAGGTTTCTTTGGTCCCCTTTTTTCCACTCCTGTGTCAACTTTTTGTGAATATCATTGCCGCCATGATGTTGAGTACCTACAACATAAGAGACTCTCCATTCATTTGCTGGGTAAGATGACCAAGTGAGAAGTTGACACTGTCTATGGGGTTTTTCCCTTGGATCCCAGTGGCATTTGACACAACTGAGCACCTGATCCTCCCTAATAAACTTTCCTCTCCCAGGTTTTCATCCTCCTCCCGGTAACTCCTTTACATCTTCTATATGTGCTTGTCCAACATGCACACCCTAGTGCTCAGACCCTAGCCCTCTCCTGCATCATTCTACATCCTTCTATCTACTCTGTCTTTTTTTTCTTTTCTTTTCCAGCACACCTGAAACTTTCTAAAATACCATAAGATTCAAGAATTTCTCCTGTTTACCTTGTGCTGTCCTCTCTACCTCACCCCATGCACAACTGAAATGTACGTTCTACAAAGCAAAGATTTCTCATTCTCTGGTTGACTATCTCAAGCACCTAGAACAGCATCCGGCATATAATATATACTCAACAAACAGCTTCTTTGTGAAGAAATGATTTTTTTAACGCTTTTGGTATGGAAAATGCCAAACATAAACAGAAGTGGTGAACAGTACAATAAATTCCTAAGAACCACCACCCAAGTCAACAGTTATCAACATGGCCAGTCTCTTATCGCGTATGGCCTCACCCATACCCCTCCCACCACTGGATAATACAGAACCAAATCTGGACCTCAGGTCACCTAATCAGCAAATATGTTTATGTCCCTTCAAATGAATGAATTCTTCATCGTCTCTCTGTGACTTAGACTATGGCCAAGGGCTATCAGAGAAACACAGAGGTAAACTCAAGGTCCAAAATGAGGTCTTCTCTTGGCAAGAGGTAGGGAGGAAATTATGACACCCTCGACCTTTAAGAAAATTCCAGGGTTCTCTGGTAGAGCCTGGCAGTCAATGTACAAGGGCACTCTGTTGCACAATGAGCAGGGTACTCCCATCCCCAAGGTGTATCTTGGTAACTTATAAATCGATTTTCCGCAAATCACAGAAGGATGAGAATAGAAAAATCCAAGCCAGCAGGACAGTCACCCAGAACGCCTGGAGGACTCTTAATCAATTTCATTTCCAGTCGTAGTCCTTAAAATCAAACAGTATTAATCTTTGGGGAGGGTTTTCCATTTCTACCAAAAGATAACAAAAACATTTTCTTTTCCATTTTAATCAACGAGAACTTCATATTGCTTTTTAAAACAACCTCCGCTTAACAAAAACTACTTAATATTTGAACTATTTGTTCAAATTCTCAAAGGGCAAGAACCCCACGCCATCTCACAACCTTGAAAAATAAAGCAAAATAAAAGAGCACGGTGATTATAAACATTAGCTCTGGAGCCGGGATGCCCAGACAAAAATCCAGACGTCTCCGTTTACTATTCCCACTGCCTTCTGCCTCGCTTTCTTCATCTGTAGAATGGGCTTCCTAGCTGTTCCTCTCTCACAAGATTTGGGGAAACGTAAATGGATTTGTAGGCAAGGATCTATCTGTAAATAGATCCACACTGTACTCAGTTCATCCTGCTTTATCACACTGATGTATCAGGATAATACTTTTATTGTTATAAAAGTTGCTCTTTTGGGGTACAGAGGGTAGCAGGTATGAGCTGGCCCTCAGACCTCAGACCTCAGATTTACTTCTCAGAGTTTCCTCTTATAATTAGCATATGCAAAACGTGGGGCGGGGCCTCGGGGCTTCATGTGTGGCAGGCTCCCTCCCCCGCCCCTACCTTCAGCTCCTGGCCGGACCCAAAGGGACGGCCTCGCGGCGGAAGGGGGCCCTTCCCGGGGGCTCGTTCTCCCGGGATGTGAGAAATTTGGCGAGCAACAGCCCCCTCCTATAGGTAAGACTGCCTGTGCGGGAGGCGAATTCCTGGGCGAAACACCATCACCCCTAGGCTGCAGCGCTCCCCTTCTCCCCGGGCGGGAGGCGTCCCCGCGCTGCAGCGGGCGGGTTGGGACTCGCCCGGATTCCCCGCGCCCCGCGCTGCCTCGTGCTGCGCGGCCCCTGCGCTCTCCTGCCAACTCGGTACTGAAGATTCTCCCAAGCGGGTCTGGCGAGAATCTCACTTTCAGCCATCTGCAAAGCAGACTAAGACTACGACTCGGGGAAAGGGCCAGCATCCCCCATGGTTACACCCGCGTGCACAGATTTTCACCGAAAAGAAACTTCAGCGCAGAATTCTAAATCCCAATCCAAGAAGGGAGACAGGGCTCCCGGTGAGGGAAGCAGCAGCCGGGAACTTTGAAGGGCAGAGCCCTCTCCGCCCCCCCACCCCCGCCCTCTACTGAGACTACCATAATTGAAATTAAAGGAAAACACAACCGTACCTTACAATGATATTTCTGGAAAGGAGGCCTAATTCATGAAAGAACATGCACAGCAATTAGTTGGCAAGTCAGTGTTGCTGCTGTAAATGTGCAAAAGGCTTGTGGTTGTGGCGTGGGTGCTTAACGTGTGCAAGGGGTGAAGGAAATGTTTTCTGGAAGTACTCACCAAGCCTGGAACACATTTGTATCTCCTAAAGCAAAAAGGGGTGTTTTCAGTAAGGTACATCTTTTAAATAGACCCAAAGGTAACCAACTTCCAAATGTGTCTTCGTAGTAGCTGAAAAGGGCAAAAATACCGACTTTGCTCAGTCATTGTTGGTCAGAGATCGTCAGTGGTTTCTCAAGGTTGGGTAATGGTGAATCCAATTCAAGGAGGAATATTCAAATGAATTGAGGTGAAGTTATTTACTGTGTACCTTTTCTGAAGTCACTCTTCCCTGAACTATGAGTGCCAAGCTGTTTTCATTCTGGATGAATTTGCTCTGTGGCTTGCCGGAGGCAGATGGGAAGGAAGCTTTATTGAGCAACTAATGTGTGCGGAGAACCAGATTGAGCAGTTCCTGAGACAACAGTGGGAGGTGGGTGTGGTTATCCACATTTTAAGAGCTGACTTGAGGGAGGTTATAAGTACACGCCACAAACAGGGGTGGGGTTAGGAGAGGAGGGTGGGGGAGGTGGAACTTGAGCTTCAGACCCCCTTGTCGCTGAACCACACCGGCCACCAAACCTGGAGAGAGAGAGGAATGAAAAAGAGAAGCCTAAAGCTGGGAAGGTCTGCAGTAAGAGGTCAAAATATTAAATACTGTATTCAGTAATTAACAACTATTAGCAAATCATTTAGATTCAGAGGAATAAATTGGATAGGCTGGAGATAATGATGAATGGTAATAAGAACGAAAAGATAATTTTTGGAAAAGGATAATTTTTGTTAAAAGTTTTATTAATTCATAAATAAGGAAACTGGTAATACTGTTACCACCAGATCAAAGAAAAACGCAAAGAATGGGTATATTTCTAGATCGGTAATATTGAGAGGTAAAACCGGTTTTCCATGGGGGTGGGAGCAGAGGTCTGTCCCTTCATTGGATAGAATTCATTTGCGTGTCTGTAGTCAAGAATTATTTCATATTAGGGGCGCCTGGGTGGCTCAGTCGGTTAAGCTTAAGCAGCTGACATCAGCTCAGGTCGTGATCTCACAGTTTGTGAGTTCGAGCCCTGCATCAGGCTCTGTGCTGACAGCTTGGAGCCTGGAGCCTGCTTCAGATTCTCTGTCTCTCTCTCTGCCTCTCTCCTGCTCATGCTCTGTCTCTGTCTCTCAAAAATGAATGCAAGTTAAAAAAAGTAAACAAAATTTTTTTTTCATATTGGTATTGGTTACTACAGTTTATATAGTTGAAAAATAGCTCAAACTATGCATAGTCTTTCCTTGCAGCACAATTTTTTCCCTAGCCGGGTCCACACAGCTAGCTACCCACAGGTGTTGGGCTAGTTGCCCACACGGCATTTCAGTGGCCAGACATGGTCAGTTGACTTGCCATGTAAGCCGTCTGCCAGTTTTAGCCCTCCAGCTACACCTGAGACTAGATTGATCTAACCGCAGACAAACAGAGAAGAAACAGCCTGGAGAGGCCTGAGTAATTCATCAGCAGATGTTTCACGCATTTGCAAAACAGAATGACACCATATAGGACAAAATGGAATCTGAAGCCTGTCTCTTTTTTTTAATTTTTTTTTAACGTTTATTTTTGAGACAGAGAGACAGAGCATGAACAGGGGAGGGGCAGAGAAAGAGGGAGACACAGAATCGGAAGCAGGCTCCAGGCTCTGGGCCATCAGCCCAGAGCCCGACGAGGGGCTCAAACTCGCAGACCTCGAGATCGTGACCTGAGCCGAAGTCGGACGCTTAACTGACTGAGCCACCCAGGCGCCCCTGAAGCCTGTCTCTTAAAGATCACTTGTATCTACTGTTGCCATGGTTTTGACCAAAAGCAGAACTATTCTGGTCTGCATATTGAATCTATGGACCTAATTCACACCTTTTGAAGCTGTGTGGACTGCTTAATTTCAGCAAAGATGCCCTAGTGTTTGTTTTTGTTATGGTTTTTTTTTTTTCGGGGGGGGGGATACATAAAGGATTATGAGTGGCTGACAGTAGATAGTACTGCTTCTTGGTTTTCTGAGGGTCTGAGTCACTTAATACAAAACTTTAAAGACACTAAATTAGACTATTTTTTTCTCTTTTTGTCTTTTTAAATTTTTATTTCATAACGTTTACTTATTCTTGACAGAAAGAGACAGAGCGTGAGTGGGGCAAGGGCAGAGAGAGGGAGACACAGAATCCGAAACAGGCTCCAGGCTCCGAGCTGTCGGCACAGACGCGGGGCTCAAACTCGCCATCTGTGAGATCATGACCTGAGCCAAAGTTGGACGCTTAACTGACTGAGCCTCTCAGGTGCCCCTAGACTATTTTAGTACTAACCTTCAGGTGAGTGTTTTTGATATGTTTAACTCCCTAACTGTCTGTGTCTCACAAAGATCGGTTTCTCCTTTTTTTTTTTTTTTTTTCTGATGAGATTCCAAAAGAGGATGTCTGCGGAAGAGGGTGGGTTCTAGTGTCTCAAGAAGGGGGTGGGCTTTGCTGTATAAATCCATTGCTGTTGACAGCTCAGTTCTGAAGGACTCTAGACTCCCGGAGGGGTGGGTGGGCATAGCGACTAGGACTCCCAGCAGGGGACGTCAGGAAGGAGCTGCAGTTGAATCTGAAGGCAGGAAACTGGATTTAGTTCTGGAAAGAAATAAACTCAGGACACAAAAGGAACAGGTAACTCTGATTCCCTCTGTTTTATTTTGAAGCGTATTCTATGTGGCCAGACTTACAAAGTTTGTGGTCTGTCCTAGTTTTGATCTGTGGGCACTGTTTTCCATTCCAAATTTTCTAGGACAGACCCAATTTGAAAGATGCTGTTCTGTTTTCCGATTGTGCCTGGTAGAATTTGGAAAAACCTTAGTGCTTACAACAATAAGCAAAGTCCAGGGCTAGGGAGGGTCCCACACAATGAAATGCTTTAAAAAACATTTTTTAAAATCTTTATTTATTTTTGAGAGAGAGACAGAGTGCGAGTAGGGGAGGAGCAGAGAGAGGGAGACACAGAATCCCAAGCAGCCTCCAGGCTCCGAGCTGTCAGCCCAGAAACCAGTCGGGCTCCACGCGGGGCTCGGTCAGGCTCCACGTGGGGCTCGACGTGGGGCTCGAACCCACGAACCGTGAGATCATGACCTGAGCCGATGTCGGATGCTGAACCAACTGAGCCACCCAGGCACCCCACAATGAAATGCTTTTAAAGATTGGGGAGTGGGGAGGGGAAGTACGATGTGTTTTTTTTACTTGAAATATAATTTACATACAACATAAAATATGGATTTTTAAGTTCGAATGTTTATAATTACACCCATGTATCTGTATCTCATCAAGACATAGGATATTCCATCACTCCAGAAAGTTCCCTTGTGTTCTTGTGCTCTATTGCAATAAGTCCCTCCACTGTCTCCCCGTCCCCCCCCCAACCCCCAGGCAACCACTGATCCAGTATCTATCACTGTAAGTTACTTTTTGCTGGCTTTAGGACTTTACATACCTTAATGGAATCACAGTTTTGTGCCTGGATTCTTTGGCAGAGCATAACTTTTTAAATATTCACCAAGGTTTTGCAATAGCTCATTTCTTACGTTGCTGATTAAATCAGCATTCGTTGCCTAAATACACAATATTGTTTATTCCACCCCCATTCACCGTTTAGGAGACATTTCGGTTGCTTCCTGTGTTTTCACTATTGTGACTATATGGAATTATTGTATAGATTTCCAAATGGTTTTCCAAAGAGTTGTTGGTGGCATTTTACTTTCCCACAAGCGATGTGTACGAATTCTGCTGCTCTAAATCTTTGCCAGCATTTGGTTTGCTAGTCTTTTTGTGCTTAGGCATTCTAGTGGTCGTAAAGTCTTCTCTGTAGTTTTCCTTTCCATTTTCCTCATGGTATCTCTTGATAAGGAGATACGGTTTTTTGATGAAATCCAGTTTATCAATTCATGTCTTCTAAGCTGAGTCCTTTATGTCATTTCAGTGATACATTTCCCAACATCTATGTCATAAAGACGTTTTCTTCTAGACAGTACTCTGTGGTTTCTAGAGCTGATTATGTCAAATTAGTTTTTGTGTATGGGGTGAAGTAGAGGTCAGGGAAGTGCGTTTTAAATCAGATGAAGCCTAAAATACAGTAGGGCAAAACTGACCTCCGATCCTGATTTTCAACAGAGGAACAGTAATTAAGCAATTCCCTGGAATCATTTCCCCATACTCTTCCAGCATCAACTTGCCTGGATTCAAGCAGGCTGTGGCTCCTTGACTTATTTGGACGTTTCGCTCAAAGTTATATTCTCTTCTTTAGTAAGTAAGTGGTAAGTAGATTGAAAGGCGTAACTTCAGGATGTTGTTCTACTCTGTTGTCCGTGAAAAGGATACATTTCAGTTTTCAGTAATCAGACTTTGGCTTTGCTTCTGACTGGTGAGGGGCTTGGGCCAGCAGTGTTGAAAACCTGAAAGATGGGTTTTTGGAAAGTGTAACAAATACCTCCCAAACTCTGTTTTTAAAAAGGCTTTGGACCCTGGGGAGTGAAACTGTTTGCAAATGTCATCTCTCTGGACCAGCTGCCCAAGTCTTTTGGCATTTAGAGGTTGTAAGATTCATGGTTATTTTAAATGACCAGTCTGGTGCTCTGTTGTTTGAAATTGGTGTTTTGACTGCAGCAAACATTCTGGAGAATAATGTGAAAATGAGGCCAGCCCATTTTCAGATGCTAGTTGACTTGTCAGGTATCCTCTCTGAGATGACTAGAATGTTTAATAGGGAGTACTGGGCAGGAATTCGGTGGAGACTGGGGATTCTGGATAGTTTTCTCCTCAGTTGTTGGCACCTCGGTTAATTCTGGCAATATCTTCAAAACAAGCACGAAGGAGGATTTGATAAAATGATGCCTTTCCGCTGACCAAGTCCCTGACACTCCAGGCTGTCTGTTATAAGAAACCTTTGGAAAACGGGGTTTGGAAAAGATCTTTACTCGGACTAGGTCATCTTGTCCCCTGCATCAGGGAGCTCACAGCTCTGAAAGCTTTGGCTGTGGGAGGAGAATTCCATCTTCACGAAGTGGGTGGTGGAATCTGATCACCTGGAGTCCCCCTAGCTAAGAAGTCTACCCAGTCCACTCCCCAAGGAGCCAGGAAGCCCACCAGCATGGGCCGGTGTCTGTGGTTCTTGCTTTTGAATAGTTGCCTGTTCTACGCAAATGGAAATATACACTCAGAAATATTTGCGGCCACAAAGTTTTTACAGCTATACTTACAGGTGCACACGCATAGCCTATCGTTTAGGAAACAGGACACTGGCAGGGCTTGCAGTTTGGATAAAGTCCACATTGGCCTGGACCCACTGGGGTCCCCCATGGCATAGATAAACAATACGTGACAACTTTTGTGTGCACAAATATGGAAATGGTTTCGTTCACACAGTGAGTCGATACGTTAACTAACTGAAGGAAATACAGCAAAGTGGATGGCTGTAGACTTCAGCAAGCAGAAAATGTGAGTGCTACGTCTACCTTGCGACCCGATCCAAATGGGATCCTGGCAACCGTAAAATCAAGTTTCCTTTTCGCCCTACCATAGAATGATAATGACGAGTATCACTCTTTTGCAGCCAATATAAGAAAGTTGGGAATTTCAGGGACAATATTATAAATCAAAGAACACTTGAGATTATTGGTAAAGCTATGCACATTCGTGTGGAAAAGCCAGTTGGAAAGATTTAAGGCTGTGGTCAAAGAACAGTAGGAGTGGGGAAAGGTCAATAATGTGGTAACGATTGGAATGAAAGAGAAGACAAAAACATGAACTCTGATATCAAGAGACTGGAAACACGTAAGAAGATGCATAAAAAGACATTGTTCCGAGGCAGATGAAAACAAAACTAGTGAGAAGTCGCCCCAGCCCAACCTGATCATAGCTGAAACACAAGTAAACCTTGAAGTTTTTAGGAGATGGAGAAAAGTCTCCGAGCACCTTAAAACAAAGTTGGTTTAGATACACTAACAAAGGGATTCTCATTCTGAAGGCTACAGCATCCCACAATACCCTGAAGAAAGGGAGGTGGCCGGAAAACCACGAGATCTTCCAGAACCGGACCCCACGTAGCACTTGAGAGAAGAGACTGCAGACCTGGCTGAAGGGTCCCTGGTGGACGTTAATGAAAAATAATCACTGTTTTCTTGCCGCCAAAAAGAGAAAGGAACGTGTCACTTCCAAAATAAGTTAGGTGGGTCTCTTCCCAATGCAGAAGTGTGGCCTCCAGAGCTCAGGCAAGGTCACAGGTGCTGGCTGATAACCCCAACAGTACACGTGACCATTTACTACTGGGGCCCACGTGATGTGATGGAATTGCCGAGGTGGTGCAGTTGGTTGGAAGTAAGTGCTCTCTAGTCCACTGGGCAGGGAGAACACTGGCACCCTGCAGTGGGGGGTGGGGGGGAGAAGTAGCTGGGGGTGAAGCCGAATTGCATGCTCAGTGCTCGCCTCTTCCAGCGGCTGCTGCTAAGGAGAGCTCCCCCTCTGAAGCGCTTTCCCACGCGGCCCCGCCAACCAAGGTAAGTTCGGTGGTTGACTCAGCTACGGCTCCAAGTTGCCTCCAGAAGGAGCAGCTGATGCATTGAGCCTCTCTGGTTATTTCTGGCATTTTCACTCTAGATTTCAAGCCACGATCGTCCGATAAGCTGACTTTTGTTTTGGAGAATGTCCTTGTATTGTATTTTCTTTCAACCACCTGCCAAAATAGTGTTCTTGTGCCTTTAAAAAAAAAAAAATAGTAATGGAGCATATGAGTAATATGTGAGAATTATGACTGCAGGAGCAACTTTTAGAAGGATTATCTTAAGCACAGAAAGGGGAAAGGTCAACATCTTGCTTTCAGAGGCATCAAGTCCGAAAATCAATACAATTCATGACCTTGAGTTGGAGTCAGTGAAGTGAAGGAAAGTTTAGAGTGTTCTCTAGGGGCAAGATAATATTACAGGCTCAAAATTAATTATCAGTGGAAAAGTAGCAAAAGGACAGTCTTTTCCATGATGGTGCTTTGCTGTGGAGGCTGAGTGCTTTGGAGACAGAACAGGTGTTCTATGATGTTAACAGGTATGCTTCTGAGGGACATGTGTAAATATTTCGTCCTATATTTTCTTCTATAACTTCTTTTTTTTAAGTTCTTTTTATGTTTATTTATTTTTGAGAGAGAATGAGCGTGTGTGAGCAGGACAGGGGCAGGGAGAGGGGGAGACAGAGTATCTGAAGTGGGCCCTGCGCTGACAGCAGAGAGCTTGATGCGGGGCTCGAACTCATGAACCATAAGATCGTGACCTGAGCCGAAGTCAGACGCTTAACCGACTGAGCCACCCAGGCGTCCCCTCCTGTGCAACTTCTAGCCCTATGACTGTGTCCCACAGAAAGATATAATATAAGGTGTGATCATTTTTCTATGTTTATATGTTGATAACCCAAACGAAGCCCAGAAAAAAATAGCCTCACTCCGTGGTGCACTTGGATTTTTAATATATTTTTCTGCAACATAAAAAAAAAATAATTCTGTTTACAACTCACTGAATGTTCTTGACACCCACGATCTGAAAAACACTCTCCCAAAACAAACAAGGAATTGGAATCTTGAGGGTACGACCAGTCCTCTCCACGCAAGGGGTAAGATTACTGAACTTGGAATTGGAAAAAACAAGTACAGGCAAGTACAGGAAAAAAAGTCCAGGCTCTAATGTTCATTAAAGGTGAAAACCTGCACAAACATGACTGCCTCTGGCCCTCAATTTTCTCGTCTACACAATGAGGACAATACCGTCTCCTCTATCTACCTCACAAAGTCTTCGAGGAAAAAATCAGATAATTTTCCAAATATAAAAAAGTATAGACTGTGTAATCTGATTATCACTATCATCGTCTTGGTGACAGAAAAGAGTAGCATCTCTTCAATAAGATAAAAATAAAAGGTAGTGATCAATACCGCCAGACTTTATGAGACCATTAGCCAGAGGTTTCTCCAGGAGGAGAGAATGATTTGGGCAGTACCTGGATTGTTGGGTTGGAAACCCAGGGGCCACATTGACAGTGACTCTGGGGACACCTGGCGAGGAAATTTGAGGAAAACGTCCAAGAGGTGAAAATGGTGCCCTAGAAGTAGGAGATGCCTACCCATCCGAGTAGAGGGAAGATGCAGACGTGGCACCAACAGACCCGATCCTGAACTCAATCTTAACTTTCTTAGCGGAGTGGCCATGAGCCATGAGGAGGCTCCATTCCCATGTCTGAGAAATTGGCGACATTTTAGAGACACGTAAAAAATATGGAATTACAATTGATCCTCAAACAACATCGGGATGAGGGATGCCAATGCCCTGTGCGGTTGAAAATGCACGTAGTAAGCTTTTGACGTAATAAACGTCCTAAACTTAACTACTACTAGCCTACTGTTGACTGGAAGCCTCACTGATAACAAAACAGTCGGTTAACACCTATTTTGTATGTTATATGTATTATATACTCTATTCTTACAATCAAGTAAGCTAGAGAACAAAATAATAAGGAAGAGAAAATAGATTTACAGTACTGTACTGTACTTATCAAAAAAAAAAAAATCCACCTGTAAGTGGACCCATGCAGTTCAAACGTGTTGTTCAAGGGTCAACTGTATAACCCATAATATGAAATATAATAAATTAGGGGCACCTGGGGGGGGGTTCAGTCGGTTAAGTGTCCGACTTTGACTCAGGTTCAGGATCTCGCAGTTCATGGGTTCCAGCCCCGCATCAGGCTCTGTGCTGACAGCTCGGAGCCTGGAACCTGCTTCTGATTCTGTGTCTCCCTCTCCCTCTCCCTCTGCTCCTCCTTGCTTGCACTCTCTCTCTCTCTCAAAAAATAAACACTTTTAAAAAGTTAAAAAAATATATAATAAATCTGTATTACATATTATATAATTATATGTATATTTATTTCACATAATCATAGCTAATATGATTATTTATATAATAAATATCTGCATATGATTATTGTGTTATATGAAAATCTAATAACTATAGATAAATACATATAATGTATATAATTAGGATCGTTCTAAGGATTAGAGACAATCATTAAATGTCTAATACAATGCTTGTGTCTCATACAATAACGGATACGATGCTTGGTGTGAAGCAGGAGGCAAGCGAACAATAGCTGATAGATTGTTGTCCTCTTACCCGTGTGAGTTGCGGGCTTTTACATAAGGAAGAAAAAATAAATCAGTGCCTTCAGAAGGTGGGTGAAAAGTCATGCTGGGCTGGAGAATTTCAGATACCCATCTGTGTGCTGTGATAACTGAAGGAGCCAGAACCTTGCTGTTGATTCAGTGCTAGATACAGGCACTCCAGGGTCCCTGCTAGAAACAGATTTGGGCTGAATGGGACAGAACGGGTCACGTGATGTGTGCACATGAAAGGGTTGGTGGGTCGAGGCAGACAGAGCGTGAGAGGCATATTCAAAACACCACGGTCGCCTCAGGATTTTTCCACCTGTCCTGGACTCTTCAGGCCCTAGAGAGCCAGAAAAGAACTTCAGGGTCTTATGTGTCTACATGTAGTTTTGCAAAAGCTCCCTGGACGGTTTCCATCCACTTCGCCCTCCACCCTGTTAAGATCCAAGGCTGTGGCGTGGAGCCGGTGTCCCTGGAGGGTTGAGTAACGGGCGAGTGGTCCTTGGGCCTCCTGTGTCAGAATCTCTGTGTGTATAAACACAGATTCCTGGGCCTCCATACCTACTGACCCACGAAGCTCCCAGGCCATCTGATATGCCAGTCAAGTTCACACAGTCCTTGTTAACAGACCAGGGTAGGAAAGGATTATGGAAAGAAGCTAGTGCTAGACAAAGAGAACTTGGGGTAGGGGAAGGTGAAAGAACAGCCATTCGCCTCTGAGAAGTCTCCCAACGGGCAGTCACGATGGCTGTGGCCCTGAAGAATAGACACTAGGCAAGACATGGCCTTGGTAAGGGTCTGGGAGCTCCTGTTGCCATTAAACCAGGAAACTTGAACTCCTCTGCCCAGTCCTTCTTGGTTAATGGATACCTGCTATTGTTTGGTTAGATGCCTTCTATTTCCTCTGGCCAGAAACCTAGCTTTGGAGCATGTGTTTGCTGTTCTGTGGGGCAGAGGCTTGAAAAGGAGTGAGGAAAGGAAGCCCAGCTTCCTAGGATGCAGGGATGAGCTCCCCAGATATTTCCCATTATCTTCAGCTAAGGTCAGACACCTTCCCTCCTTTTCTCCTCATTAAGCCAGAATCACTGTGGATCCTTGAAGCTGAAAAAGAGCAAAGGGAAGAGAAATTCCTTGTGTTTGAGCAGCAACCCTATGCCTAACATGGCACCAAATCCCTTGCAGATATCAAGTCACCTGATGCTCATGGAAAGCCCACACACGTAGTTAGCATCATGACCCCATTTTACAGATGCACAACTAAACTGCAAGGTGCTTGTAGAATTAAGGACCTCCCTCACCTTTACCTGATGCAGCTAGCAGTACATTCTGGAAATGTGGACAAATCTTTACTAGATCTCAGTGGCGAGGTTTGACCTTCATCCCCTTCCTTCTGCAAGTCATACCATGTGTTGGACACTCTTCTAGGCACTAGGCTTAGAGCACTGAACCGACCAAACAAAACACCCCGCCCTCCTGCTTACACTCTAGTGGGACATACAGTGTCTTTTTCTGTGTGACCTTCCTCACCAAGTCCAGCTGGGTAGCATAATAGAACAGTTAAGAGAGGAAGGGGCAGATAATCCAGAGGGCTCTTAACAGCCCAGGGAGCCCTGAGAGCAGTGCTAGTTCTCTGAGATGCATGGAGAAGATGAAGGGGACAACTTGAAGTCAGTGGACAATCCATGGTCAACATAGATGGAGAGAATATTCTAGACGTGGAGTCCACAGATATTACCCCATTAAGACCACCCTTTGAAAGACGGGCAAGCCTCAAGAATTGCCGACCTCTGATAGACTTTTAGACTTTTCCACGAGAACGTTACTTACAAAAAAAGAAGGCCCCAGCAGGTCTCTGGAGCTTCTAGCAACCACTCAGGAAGAGATCAATCCCAAGCATTGAGGGCCGAGGGCAGTCAAACCCAGTATGCTCTTGGCAAAATTTTCACATTGTCAGCCTTGCTTGCAATTATGATCCCATCCAAATTCTGATTTCCGTTGTCTCTGCGCTGCTTCATTGGGGGTTTTGTTGACATAAACAGACAGTGTTCCCCTCATTTAACTCCAGATAGGAACCATGCAGCGGTCTGAGGTCACCTTATGAAAAGATGGGGTGGGTGGCAGACCCATGGTGTAACCCAATAGCCCCTCCCCACATCCCTCTTCCTCTTCCTGGATCTCTGGAATTTCACTCAATGACTTGCTCCTCTGGAGTGAGCATTACTTTCCTTCTCTTGGGTCCACTTTCAAACTACAATTGACCTGGGAAGCTCTATGTAGTAAGTCATAATCTTTAAGACAAATGTGTTCGTGAAAACACTTTCTCCCCTCACTGCAAGGGGAGGTTGTCAGTAGCTTACTAGTGAAATAGTAAGCCCAGTGAAATAGGGCCACCAGAATGAGACAGAGTGGAGCAGGAGAAGGGACCCAGAGAGAAGTCAGGGAGATCTGTATTCAAATCTTGACCGTGTGGCTTGAAGCCAGTTGTAGGACACCTTGGATCTCCCATAGGCTCACCTGGGAATTTGGGGAAATAGTGTATATTTTATAGCTATTATTAGGACTTAATTAGATAACGTGCAGAAAAGCCTCATACTCACAACAAGTTAGTTTCCTCCCTATAAATTATCTCAGAGAACTTAACCTCATCCAAGGCCACCAAAAATGTATATATTTTGTAAGTAAAGCTTGATCCAAAATAGGAAGGAATAAGAAGGAATTTTCCTACTGCAGATAATCCATTGGACTTTTTGTCTGAAATTTGAACTTCAAGCAATCTCATTTGTGGGTTAGGAAGAAAGTATAAACCATTAATGAGCTGCCTGCCCCACTGAGGGGTGTAAAGCTGTAGACTGAGACAAGAAATGGACCCAGTCATCATGAAAAGCAGAATAACAGTCTACAAAGCGATGCCTTTCATTCCCAACATAGAATTAGCATCAATCTGGGAAAGGGGGGAAACATGGAAAAATGGCCAGTTGGATCTGTACCTGGTTTCATTTTTTTTTAACTGAAGAATTATAAATTCTCAGATTGGAGACCCCTAACAAAAGTATCTTGGGTGTCCGTTATGTGTCAAGCACAATACTAATCAAGGGATAGTGTAATAGAGAGATAAATGTGTGAATAAAGACGTGCCATTCGACGTGTTAAAGATTTCACGGTCACGGTGCAAAATATAGTGGGCAGATTCGTAGCAACTTGATCGATTAAATGGGTATTCAGTTACATTTGACCTCCGGAAGGTACTTCACCTACCACATGTACACCAGTAATTCACCAATCAATGTTTTACTTACTCTCGAACACTGATTAACCCATTGTTTACCATTTATTAGTAACTACTCGTTATCATGTTTGTGATGGAGAACACTAGGGAAGTGTGACCCTGTCCCAGCAATAGTGAGGACCAAGCCCGTTGACAAAGAAGGGTTTCACTGGCGCACCTAAGGAATATCTGAGAACACTTACTCATCACTCACCTATCCATTTCAACTGCAGACAGGTGAAATTTTGTCCTTTCACAAAATGTTTAGCAGTCGGGTTTTCTTTATATCCAAGATACCGAAAATAATTAACCATCAGCTAATTTTGGCTTTGTTTCCATTTGATCAGCAATGGGTTGTTTCAAAGCTTCACCGAGCCATTCCTGGATTTATCCCACCGTGATCCTGTGTTTATTTGGATTTTTCTCCATGATGAGACCCTCAGAACCCTTCTTAGTCCCGTATTTATCTGGACCAGATAAAAACCTGACCAGCTCAGAGGTAAATTGATACATGTACATATCTTAACGTGGTTTAATTTTACAGCATTTGGACGGGACTTTGGGTTAGGGTTTCTTTCAACTTGAGACATTAACACACTGACCTCAGTGATCCTATTTTCATGGTATTTGTCATTTAATACAACTATTCAAACTACTCTTTCCTCCTCACACTTGCAATGTGTGTAATATGTGTAATAGCTATATGTGTAATAACTATCTTAACTCTTGTGGAGTCCTACTATTAGTCTCAACGCATGGTAACTTTCAGGTCTCAATGGATTCTGTTAAACAAATCCTAAAGCCAAGTCTGTGCCAGGCACAGGATCCAGTCCTAAGAAACTTTCAGGCTGCCGAGGTAGGAGCAGGATCTGGTAAAGAATTGCATCATTTCTGTAGGACACTTACTCAGTCTTGAAAAACTATTAACCAGCAGGTGAGACATTAACAGCTTTATCTCCCAGTTTTAGCTTCCCCTGAAGATGGAATTCTCTTACGTAAAAGATTCACCTCCCTTTTTATAACAAGGGCAACGAGAAAATGCACTCACCCAATGGGAGCGCTACCGTGGGCTGGTTTTGTAAGCTCCAGCCATAGCCATGAGAAACACTGCAGGGTGTGCAACTCTGCCCAGAAGGCTAATTGATGCTAATTATTTGGTGGTGAGGTGCGAAGGACAGGAAAGCAAACTTGTTGTGGGGTGATGTAATATCAGTTAGGGGCGACTCTGTTTCCAGTTTTGTCCAGATGGAAGCCTGTCAGGACTAAGACAAAACAAAGGACAAAGACAGGTCCAAAACCAGCCAATGAACTCGCTGGGGGCTGCTTCTGTGACCACTACAGACCAGTTAATGCACCCATGCTGAGAGGTGCCGCTCAGTCCCACTAGCCTTTCAAATCACTGAACTGTTTCTCATCATTGACCTTGGGACCCATGGAGGTTGCTGTAGACAGCAGAGAGGCACAGGACAAAGGCTGGTGCGAATGAGTCTCAGCCACACCCATCCTGCCCCAAAGATCAACTCCTTTGGTCGGTCTTTCCTTTCTTTGAATGATCACTGAGGTCCCCTGCATTTCTGACGATAGCCGTGTGATGCCCACATCAAACCGAGGCCAGAATTGAGCAAGCAGAGATCAACCAGTAGCATTGGGAGAGAAGAAGGTTAAGGAGCCCAGCAAATTTGGCACCGAATTTTCTGTGCATTACTTGTTCCCACTTTGTAATTCTGCAAGGTTATTGAGTCTTTGCTGTCTTCGCGTGAGCTCATCAGACTGTGGATTTTTATGACGTGGTGATGGATCAAATAAACGTAAAGGTTGTCCGATTCTTCTAACATTGGGGCTGCTTTGTCTAACGTTAAAACCTTTGAACAGGAAGGGGACGGTATATTTTAAGAGCCTGAAAACCCCAGAAGTGTCTGTTGAACGATTGTTAACTAATTTAACTCAAATGTACGTACTATTTAAATTTTAAAAGAGTTCGGATTGCACATGAAGCAAATACATTCTGGTGGGATTCGCATAAACTGATAAACTGGTTTGGTTTTAGAGAAGGGGGAGGAGCTGTCTTTTCCTTGAAAATCCGTTTTCTGTCGTGCTCTTCGCTAATACGAACACTATGCTATCCAACTGGACGCAGAATTTGATAGTGGGCGAGCCACCTACACTATAGCAATGTACTACCTAAAAAGGTTTCTGTCTCTTTCACCTCCTGGCGCTTCGTGGTCACGTGATCCATCTTTCAACCTCACAGATCACAAATGAGATCCTTCCCATCTGGACATACTCTTACCTGGCACTGCTGCTTCCAGTGTTCATCGTCACCGACTACGTCCGCTACAAGCCAGTCATTATCCTGCAGGGGATCAGCTTCGTCATCACCTGGCTGCTGCTTTTGTTTGGCCAGGGAGTGAGGGCCATGCAGGTTGTAGAGTTCTTCTATGGGATGGTCACCGCCACCGAGGTGGCCTACTATGCCTACATTTACAGCGTGGTCAGCCCGGAGCACTACCAGAAAGTGAGCGGCTACTGCAGGAGCATCACCCTGGTGGCCTACACGGTGGCCTCGGTGCTGGCCCAGCTCCTGGTATCCCTGGCCAGCCTATCATACTTTCACCTCAACGTCATATCCTTGGCCTCTGTCTGTGTGGCCCTTCTTTCCTCCCTGTTCCTACCAATGCCTGAGAAGAGCATGTTTTTTCATGTACAGCCCAGCAAAGAAGTACAAAAGCCACCAAACAACACCGCAGTGTTAGATGAAACTTACAAGGTTCCCACACCAGGCGGCGAAGAGAAACCCACTTCAGAAATACCCACCATTTCACGGACCCTGGAGGGTCGGCGGGTGAGCAGTCCGGTGCCAAGAAATGTCGCCTTGAGTGTTTTTGTGCAGTGGTTCCAAGATTTGAAGGGATGCTACTCCTCACATCATCTTTTTTACTGGTCTCTGTGGTGGGCCTTTTCCACAGCAGGTTTTAACCAAATTCTGAACTATGTTCAAATCCTGTGGGATTACAAGGCACCATCCCAAAATTCTTTCATCTATAATGGGGCAGTAGAAGCTGTTGCAACCTTTGGAGGTAAGTAAACATTGATTTATCTTCCTTTGATGGGCTACCCCCATTGAGTTTATGTCTCCAGTTGCTAAACTCAACTCCACGGTGGTTCTGTTCAGAAAGCATATTAATCTTCTCTCTCTCTCTCTTTTTCTTTTCTTTTCTTTTCCTTCTTTTCCTATTTTTTTTTTTTTGGAATGGAAGGTACAGGAGATAAAAAGAAAAAGAGGACCATGACACTTTTATTTAATATGGTAGAGTTACAATGGATAACTCGAGAGCTCAGGATTAGGCACCAAATGATTAAAATCTAGCCAAATTCCTAAGATTCCATTTCATCCTCAGGAAAGGTACTAATAACTCCCCTTGTTCTTCCAGGATTGTTTTTAATATCCAAAAGAAAATACCCACCGTGTATATAAGTGAGTAGATTTTATTATTTTAGAAAATGGATGAAACTCTTACGACTTCCGAATTACCAGGGAAAGAGTTTTGTTAATAAAAGATTTGATTTAGCTCATGCTCACCTTTAGCAGTTTTAGGTTCTACACCAGATAGCTCCAAAAGTAACTTTCTTAAGAGATCTAAATGAGAAGTGGGATATATGTGAGAGTCAGGATTCTAATGTCAGAAGGAAATCTGCCTTTGAAGTTTACAATAAATATTTATATCCTGGTAAATGAGAACTTAAATTCAACTGAGACTTTAAAGATATTTTCTAGGAAGTAAGAGATTTCCACACCCTGACATTTACAAAAAATGTCAGAAAACTCATGGAGTGTCTGTTCTCTTATTGTCTCTCCTTTGGGAGGCCTCATCTTAATTCCTGCAAATCAGGACTGCACTCGAATTGGTTTATTGATATTATTTCCCCAATGTTCCAAATTCAGGGCGAAAAAATAATTTTATTTCTTTGTAGCACTGGTTCTTTCCTGGATCACATGTGGAAAGGGAATTAATCAAACATTAGTCATTTGAAAATAAATACCTTTCATTTTGTTAAAGAGAACTATAAAGACTAACCCTGATTACTGTCAATTACTCAATCTCTTTTTTTAAAGTTTATTTTTTATTTATTTGTTTTGAGAGAGAGAGCATGCTCAAGTATGAGTGGGGGTCAGGGCAGAGAGAGAGAGAGAGAGAGAGAGAGAGAATCCCAAATGGACTCCATGCTCAGCACAGTGCCCGAATCGCAGAACCCCAACACAAGACTCAATCCCACGAACCGTGAGACCATGAGCTGAGCCAAAATCAAAAGTCAGACACTCAACCAACTGAGCCACCCAGGTGCCCTAGTTACTCAATCTCTTAAACCCCATAAGTCAATATCAGGTTCACCCAAATGAGGCCAGATCTCAAAGACACTGAGATGGAGACTAAAGGACTAAGATTACTAATAAAGACCAAAAGGTTCTACTCAGTGCAACACATCTGTTACCCATTGAAAAAATTTACGGTAAAAAGGCAATAAAGAAAGGCAAGTGTGGACGGGCTAGGTGTACTATCTAAGCAGCTGTCTCATTCTTCTCTATCCCTGCCCTACAGTGATCCCTGTAGTCACTGACTGGTTTGTGTGCTGTGTACCCCAGTCTGCTGTGGTAAAGAAACTTTCTGGCCCCTCTGCAGGGTGCAGTTCATGGCATGTAGCAGATACGAATTGAAACTGATTGGAAGAATAGGAGGTAAAGGGAGAAGCCAGAAGAAAGCACGGTTGAGAAAAAGATAAATCCACATTTAGGTGGATCACACTATTTTTGTGAAAGCCATATATTCATCTTGTAGATTTACCTATGACCTGGATTTTTGAAGGGAGCATGTTGACATATCCTGTGTGTAAAGTCATTGTGTTGGATCTCCCTTAATGTTTCTTTTCCAGGGGCCGTGGCCGCCTTTGCTGTGGGCTTTGTGAAAGTCAACTGGGATCTCCTGGGAGAGTTGGCTCTAGCGATCTTCTCCATCATTAGTGCAGGCTCTCTGTTTCTCATGCATTACACAACCAACATCTGGGTATGCTATGCTGGCTATTTAATCTTCAAATCCAGCTATATGCTTCTTATAACCATAGCAGCGTAAGTATTACCAGCCATATCTCTCCACACCTAACCCCACGCCATATTCTCCCTTCGGTTGCATTTCGAGAGTTTCTTTCAGAATTTCAGAAGGATTTTAATCGATTGCAGTATTAAATGTTGATTACATATTAAATTGGACACAATTAAGCCGTGTTTTCATTTAACCGTTTGCCCTCTGAATGTTGTTAAGGTCAGTCATCAGAGAAAAAAAACAAGGCTCTGTGGGTTCATAAACCAAAAGCAATGATACACTGTCAGGTTGTGATTTTTATTGCAAGCCATTTGCCCTCACGGGGTATGGTGCAACCTGATTTTGAATGATCACACGTAGATTTCATGACCGATTTCATTGGTTTATGTAATTGTAGGCATATGCTTTTGTGTGAAGCAAAATATACTCAGAAAGTTATAAAAAGTTGTATTTTGAAAGAAGTAGATGCAACAATTATAAGAAACTGTATACCCCAGAAATCTTTTTTTTTTTTTAACAGTGAAAAATGTGTTGTTACATATATAGAAGTGCAGAGAAAGCAGACTATAGGAAATAAGCTTTGGTATTAACCAAAGAGATAAGAAACATTTGAATTTCAAGTCACAGGAAAGAGGTAGAGCCAAAAGCTGTATTAAGTTTTGGTTTTTAATGTGTGAAAAATATTTGATAAGCAATTGATGAAACACGGAAATATAAGCACCATGGGAAAAGATCATGGAACAAAAAAAAGAAAGTTTGTTGGCAGGTTTACTTTTTTCATGGAAATATGTCAGTTTAATGAATCAAGTTTCTTTTTTTAACGTGAGGGCATTGTTAAGGTAGGATTACATTACTTCTTTTCATTTTAAGGATATTCAGAACCCAAAGCCTTTCACCTTTGTTCCAAGGGAGAGCGCTCGAGAACATACATCTGCCACTCATTCATGAGTTGTAAGATGCAGAATCTATCAAATTATCAAAAATAAATTACAGATTCACTCAGCTGCGTAGCCAGACATGATCTGATCTTCCAATGAATAAATAATTCACCTACAAAAATTTGAAACTGTGAATACAATTGACAATAAAAAGAATAACGCTCCAAACGATTCCGTAGATGGGGCGGTGCTTACATTTTCACAAAAATTTGCTGCGAAAGGTATCAAAAAACAGATAGCGTTGAATATTCTCAGGTTATGAGTGAGACCTGAGAACATTTAGGTTTCATTTCTGGAAGCATTAAATTGGAGAGGAGGAATTTTGTCCTATTCCCTTCAACTGTATTTTAATTCGGCCTTCAAATGTATTTTTTAATTCCCTTTCTTTGCTCTGCCCCTTTGTCAAAACGGGAGGAGATTTAGACAAAAAGTGCGGGTAACAAGTCACCACGTTTATCTTCAGTTTCTGTCTTTTAAAGGTAAGAATCCCACGTGTACTTTGTTTCCAAAAAAATGTAATTCAACGTTTAATGATAGATTTCAGATTGCAGTTAATCTGAGTGTGGAGCGCTATGCCCTGGTGTTTGGAATGAACACCTTCGTGGCCCTGGTGATCCAGACCATTATGACAGTGATCGTAGTAGATCAGAAAGGACTCAACCTGCCTATCAGCATTCAGGTAAGCTGCAGGATTGCTGTTTCCTACTCGGGTGTTGCGGGGAGTGTAGAATAACCAGGTTATCGCAAAGGGTTTTTGTCAACCTCACCACTGCCAAGCCTTCGTTTCTTGACTTGCTTAGCTAAATGCTTAAGTCAGCAATTTCCTTTTCCCTGCTCCACTGAGGTACTTGAAATCAGCCCAATCTCACATTTTACGTATGGATCTGGAAAAGGCAGGGATAAGGCATGTAAGAAGTAACCTCATTATCTAAAATTCATTCTTGGGGACATTACATATGGCGTCGCACTGTCCTGCAAACATACACACATATCAGTGGGATTTAGTGGGGTTTTTTTCACTATTGGTCATGTCAGCTGGCGTTTGAACCCAAGCAACCTTGGCTCCAGAACCCGCATTCTTAGTTACTGCGTTTCTTTTTTTTTTTTTTTTTAATTTTTTAAAAGTTTATTCATTTTTGAAAGAGAGAGACAGAGCATGAGCGGGGGAGGGGCAGAGAGAGAGAGAGAGGGAGACACAGAATCCGAAGCAGGCTCCAGGCTCTGAGCTGTCAGCACAGAGCCCGATGCAGGGCTCGAACCCACAAACCGTGAGATCATGACCTGAGCTGAAGTCGGACATTTAACAGACTGAGCTACCCAGGTACCCCTAGTTACTGCCTTTCTTACACTTTCATACTTGATTCCTCTAAGATAGAAGAAAGTATTGTGCAAATCTAAATGACTCCTATTAAGATCCTGGGTCTTAGTTATCTCATAATGCAAGAAAATCAACGGCACCACTATGTATTATCAATAATAGACACAGTCATATTTTGTGTGTGTCTAATTAATTCTACTTGTTTTTCTCTAGTTTTTAGTTTATGGGAGTTATTTTGCAGTTATTGCTGGCATTTTTCTAATGAGAAGCATATACATCATTTGTTCAACCAAGTTCCAAGAGCAGCCACAGAGCTCTGCTACATGTCAGAATCCAGCTGAGCCCCACCCAGACGGACCCAGGAATGTCAACATGGAAACAAAGCTCTAACCTTACGGCAACCACTGCATCCACTGAGAAAGGACCCGCCTGGTCACAAAGCCACTGAGTGACACAAAATGACACACTTCCTAAGTCTGGATTTCAAGGAACCTTTTCAAAACCCCAACAAAATATCGGTTTTAGACCAGCTGTCTATGTGCCCAGCTGGATGCATTCAGCAGGTCCCATCACCTCAGTCAAACAGTCCGTGCTGGGGACCCCAGGGAGTAGCAAGGACTGGGAAATTCTGGTTTTGATTACTCGTTAGGACATGCAAATGGCATGGAAACAAACCACGAGAAACTCCAGCCATTCTGGAGTTGATGTTCCCGACTCCAGAGCAGAAATACTAACTAGATTCACCCTGTTGCTTGGCTCACATCTTTGTTTTATCTTGCTGAAACTGGCAAGAGATGGGACATTTTTTGTCACATGGCCATTTTCCTTCTTCTTCTATTCAGTATATTTCTATGTAGCATGCAGTTCTCTGAGAGAATTTCAAGGTTTGGTCCCATTTCTGAGGATCCCTCTTCAATCCCGATAACATGGCATTATTCACAAGCTGAAATTTGGTAATATCACCATTTAATTTGGTCATGATTGTTTTTCGCTTTGTGTTCTGCTGAGCTTTGTTGTTAAAAATCTACCTCAGGAATAGCTCCAGACGTTCCTGGATATCCACAGAATGACATTCCAGTCAATTCCTCGTGACCATAGGGGAGACAACGAGCTTTCTCCCTACCATGACCCCAGACGGGTGTTTTAATGCTGTGTCCGTGTGATCTCTGTGTAAAACAGAGAAACTTAACTAGAAATTTCTAGGACTTTTTAAGTATTTTTAAGTAAGAAAATACTAATAGGGTGGGGGAAAAGCCTAATTTTTAAAGGGCAGTGCTTGTGCCAAATAAAATAATGTGGGCAAAAATATTGAAGAGTCTTTCTAGTTTTTGGATGAATTGTGCTGAGAATCATCTGTGCTTGTCCTTTGCAACTTCAATAGAAGACATATTGAGCAGTCTGCCATGGAAATATAGAATGCCGATTCAAGATTTGTGTTTCAGATATACTTTTCTCCAAATTCTAAAATCCAATCCCTGGACTGAAAATAAAACTCAGCCCCAAAGCCAACATTTACTTACTAGGGAAAAGTAATGATATTCCTACTTCTATCAAAACCAAGGAGGGGCGCCTGGGTGGCTTAATCGGTCAAGCGTCCGACTTCAGCTCAGGTCACGATCTCACGGTTCGTGAGTTCGAGCCCCGCGTCAGGCTCTGGGCTAATGGCTCAGAGCCTGGGGCCTGCTTCTGATTCTGTGTCTCCCTCTCTCTCTGCCCCTCCCCTGCTCATGCTCTGTCTCTCTCTGTCTCAAAACTAAATAAACATTAAAAAAAAAAAATTTAAAAAAAAAAAACAAGGAAAGGATGACCACTATTATTCTTCCTATTTAATTGATTGGACTAGTGGTATAAGCCAACACAGTTAGACAAGCAAAAAAATGAGAAGTGAAAAACTGTATTAGAGGAGGCAAAATTATCATTATTCCAGAGACTACAAGCATACACCCAGAAGACTCAACTAAAAACTAAGATAGAAAGTAAATATATAGCAATCGACAGCCTTCGTGGTACAACAACCATTTAGAAGATGCGTGGGACTTACAGACCTGAGTTATGGTAGGACAAAAATAATACAACAATAATTATATTTAACCTATTTAGTAATTTAATAAATGTGTAAGGCATATATGAATATGCCTGGCAAACACTTCTGAAGATTACAAAATAACACCTAAACATATAGAAAGGCCTATCTTGTCCTTGGTTAGGAAGAAAAATTATATAAAGACATCATGCTTTCTAAATAAGTTTATAAGTTAAATCCTATACCAGAGGAAAAAACACATTTTTTTTTCAGAACTCATAGGGTGATGCTACATTTTACTTGGAAACCTAACAAAGAAGAACCAAGAAAATGCTTTGTCAAGGGAAAATGAGATTAAATTATTTGCAGAGAATAACATGCTACACTAAACTCTTAACTACAATAACATAGCAACATGAAGAGACAGTCCACTGGAATAGAGTAGAAAGTTCTGATTTAGTCCCTAGTTTATATGGGATTTTAGACTATGATAAAGATACCATCTTATACAAAGGAAGAAAAAATGGAATATTTAATAGGATTGGCAGAATTTTTTTCAAAGAAAAACTAAATTAGGTGCAAAAGTGATAAAATAACTTTATCAATATGCAATATATATATTAGTACACAGATATAAAAAATGAAACCACAAAAATAGTAGAAAAACCACGTAAACACTATTTATAGCCTCAAACCTTTCTAAAGTTGCATAAAACCTCGAAGACAATTAGAAAAATGAATTGACACCATAAACTTACATGTGGGAGAAAAATCACGGCAAACAAACCCAGAAGACAAACAGTAATCTGGAGTAAATATTGCAACTCATTAAAGCTGCTTTCCTTAATTTCTAAAGAAGCAATACCAACTGATAAGAAAAAGATCAGTCATCTAATAGAAAAATGGGCAAAGCATGTGAACAGGGAATTCAGAGAAAGCAAAATAAGGCTCAGACACGTAGATGTTGAACTCCTAAGAAAAATGTATATTAAATGACAATGAGATACCATTTGTCCCCTGGCAGACTAGAAAATAATCCAGAAGAGTAACAATACACTTAGTTCTCCGGCAATGGGTCCACGGGCAGTCTCAAAGATGGTTGGCGCGTGTACAAATCAGCTCCATTGCCGTGAGGGAAAACTCCACACTCCCAATTACAAATGCACGTATCTTTCCACCTATAGATTTCTCTGGTAGAAATAGACACTATTGCTATACTGCACACCTGGGAAATGACTCACACAACTGTTTTTCATGACAATACTGTTTCTGAGAACACAGGAGTGGAAACTATTTAAAGGGTGTTACATGGAGACAGGGATGATGTATTATGGTCCGTCAATATGTTCACCTGTAATACTATTAACGGGATAAAAATGAGGAAGATCATTACATCGTGGTAAAGGCCTATAAAATAAATCATTAGGTGGAGAGAAGTATGAGGTGGAATAAATTATGAGGTGGAATAAATCATTAGGTGGAAAACAATGAGTGTAGTAGCTCCTCATTTGTGTAAATGTAAGTGTGGGTAGTGGCTCATATACACATACAACTTTTCTGGAAGGACAAACAAAGCTAATAACAATGACCTGACACGGGGGAAGGAGAAATGTGGTGGACGTGTCAGCTTCCCATGGATTTTGATGCTTTTTGCACCGTGTAAATGACTCATAACCAAACTGAAATGCTAATTTAAAAAAAAAAATGTTTAGTCTCTTGAGAAATAACAAGGGAAAATAAGCTGCAGATATTTTTACACGTGACCGTTCTGATGGTTTTTTTTCCATTTTTTTGCAATATGAATGAATATCCTAAATGCACATTTATAATTAAAAGGAACAAACACAGAAGGCGAAAGAGTATTTTGAAATGAAAAATTTTTATTTGGTATCTCATTAAAGAGAAAGATTTATATATAATATATATGTATGTATTATATATGTAAGATATATATAAAATTTATATATATATTTAATATATATAATATAATGTATTATTATATATATATATATTAAAATATATGTTTGCTTTGTAAGGGGTAGGTTTTCTTGATTGGTAAGAGCACCTTAGGGAGAAATATCTTAAATGCTTCGTTTTGTACATAGAATGACTTACAGAAACAACAACAAAAACAGAAGTCATGGGGCACCCGGGTAGCTCAGTTGGTTAAGCAGCTGACTCTTGATTTTGGCTCAGGTCATGATCTCACAGTTCGTGGGATCGAGCCCGGCATTGGGCTCTGCATCGACAGCACGGAGCCTGCTTGGGATTCAGTCTCCCACTCTCTCTGCCCGCGCCCCCTCCACACGCTCGTGCGCAAACACACGTGCTCTTTCTCTCAAAACAAATAAAAATAAAAACTAAAAAAAAAAAATCATAAACAATAGAAGTAAGGGGAGAGAAATGACAAGATGGGGGCTCCTGGGTGGCTCAGTCGGTTGAGCTTCTGACTCTTGTTTTCAGCTCAGGTCATGATCCCAGGGTCGTGGGACAGAGCCCTGCAGGGTACTACATTGAGCGTGGAGCCTGCTTGAGATTCTCTCTCTCTCTCTCTCTCTCTCTCTCTCTCTCCTCTCTCTCTGTCCCTCTGCCCCTCTCCCACTCATGTACTTTCTCCTGCTCAAATAAAAAATAAAACTTAAAAAAAAAAGGGGGGGGTGCCTAGGTAGCTCAGTCGGTTAAGCGTCCTACTTGGGCTCAGGTCATGATCTCATGGTCCATGAGTTCGAGCTCCGAGTCTGGCTCTGTGCTGACAGCTTGGAGCCTGGAGCCTGTCTCGGATTCTGTGTCTCCCTCTCTCTGCCCCTCCCCTGCTCATGCTCTCTCTCTCTCTCTCTCCCAAAAATAAAATAAAAACATTAAAAAACATGAAACAACAAAAAAAGAAAGGAATGGCGAGAGAATAACCATTTCTGAGAAGAAAGAAAAAGGTTACGGTTTTAGCCCTTTGCCCTGATGTAGGTGAAATATTTAGATCTGGCTTGAGGAAATTGTCGCTACTGGGCACCTGACCCACATTTGACAAATGAGTAGGGTCACTGGGCCTTTCGGGAAGAGGCACACAAGGCAGTGGGTGCTGAAACGTCTGGGGGAAGTGCCTACCAGTCTCAGGAGATGAAAAAATGACAGGTGGCTGGGAGGGGAGGCCCCAGGCCTGGCGGTGGCCTGCCCAGCAGCCCTGAGCTCCTTCTGCTGCCATATACACATCCGTACAGCTCGGCCAGGATGACAGAAACTTCCTGCAGGCCCCCTGTAGCCACAGCAGAATAAAAGCAGAATCACTTAGGGCTGTTTTCTGCATCTTTGATTTTTTTTTTACCCCCCTTCCCCTGTTTGTCCCACCCTCACCCCCGGTAACCACCTACCTCTTCCCTGTATCTATGATCTTGTCCTTTTTATGATTCCACATACAAGAGACCTCAAACAGCAGTTATTTTTCTCTGGCTTCTTTCACTTACACACACGCACACGTATACACGCATATCACATCACAATTTCTTTGCCCGCTTGTCCATCTGTGGCTGTTTTCTGTGTTTCATTTGGAAATTTGGGCAATACCTACATGGTGACTGGAAATAATAGTGAAAGTAATGGAAAACGGTAATAGTAATAAAAATAGTTTGTGCACAGGTGCAGAGCAGTAGAAGGACTAAGTTGGGAGACCACATGAATACAGCTCAGAGAGAATACTCAGGATCGTGATCCCTTTGGCTGGGCTCAGGGAGTCACTGATCTTCAGGTGTTGGCTGGGTTTCCATCCTTGCAAAGCCCATGACTTCTTTGGGATTTTTTCAAATAAAATGGTTTGGGACCATTGAGTTGATAGAGAAGGGCACAGAGTTCAAAAACCAGCAATATTGTTCCAAAGAGGAAGTCCTGGGGCGCCTGGGTGGCTCAGTTGGTTGAGCATCGACTCTTGTGTTCAGCCCACGTCATGGTCCCAGGGTCGTGGGACGGAGCCCCGCATGGGGATCCACACTGAGCATGGGGCCTGCTTGAGATTCTCTCTCTCTCTCCCTCTGCCCCTCTCCCACTCATGTACTTTCACCTGCTCAAATAAAAAATAAAACTTAAAAAAAAAAAAAAAAGAGTGGGGCACCTGGGTGGCTCAGTTGGTTAAATGTCCAACTTCGGCTCAGGTCATGATCTCACATTTGTGAGTTTGAGCCCCACAATGGGCTGTGTGCTGACAGCTCAGAGCCTGGAGCCTCCTTTAGATTCTGTGTCCCTCTCTCTCTCTGCCCCTTCCGTTCTCACACTCTCTCTCTCTCTCAAATAAACATTTACAAGATTAAAAAAAAAAAAAAAGAGTAAGTCAAGGGCACCCAGGTGATAGCAAGCGGGGAGGTGTGGGAGCAGAGGCAGACAGGAAAATCTCATTAACTGGAGGGAGCGGATGCCCCACGGCCTCTTACCCCCCAGCCACCTAGCAACAGCACTGCGTCTTGCCCTTCCCACAGCCCTTCCCGCAGCCGCAGCAGCAGGGGCAGCAGCCCACCCGGTAGCACCTGCAGGTGATGCACCTGCCGCAGCGACCGCCTCAGCCACCGCAACTTCCGCAGCCACAGCACCCCATGGTGTCGGTAGAGAGGACTCGGGAGAGGGGAGGAGGGAGACTCCGGAGGTGAGGGAGGTCTGGTGCCGCCTTCTGCTGGGGGAGGCCCTGGAATGCCATCTCGAGGAGGATGGTGATAGAGCCACCCAGGACACGTGACAAATGGCTTCTTCTTTACTATTTATTCCAACATCCAGAAAAGAATGTAGCGTCCTTTCTCATTTACATCCTTACTGGAAACATTTAGAGTTTTTACCACATGGAGGAAGGACGGTCCCTCTACTGGGCAGAGTTCACCTGCATGAAATAAGAATTATTTCATGTTGCATGTAGTTATCTACAGTGTGCAGGTCTGGAAAATAGCCCACCTGGCGATGAAAGGCTAGGATCAGGTAACTCGGAAGAATGTGCTTCAAAGTCGAGATAATGTCTAGTTCTTTCCGGACGCATATAGATTCTTCCCTACATATCAAAACACCTCCTATTCGGGTGGAAAGTGAAAAAGCAAGGTAAAAGCAACAACATTGTGAGCTGACCATCTGATGCCCCTTTACTCTCGCAGAGGCTGGAAAACATCATCTGTGGGAAGGGGGGGAGGGGAGGGTTCGGGTGGCGTCTACACCAGGTGGGAGGCGGCGCTGGGAGTCTTTTCTAAATCTGGTTCTAGGACTTTAAGCTACTGAGCACAAAATTCTAAAGAAATTCTGAATTAGGTTTCTTTGGTCACAGCAGTCTGGAAAAGATGTTGGCCTCCACCCCCCCCCCGCCCCCTTTCCCCCACCCCCAGACACCTATATTCCCAGAAAGATCTAGATCCCAAACCCGAGTCTCTGTGTGACTTTACAAAGGAAGTTGGCTCGAGCAGGGTGCACACTTCACTGTGTGGACTATGCCCCGACAGCTTGGCCAGGGAGGGAGGGGGCACAGAGGACTGGGAGCTGGGCCATCTCAGATACCGGAAGCAGGAGAAGCAGAGATCAGGACTCGTCCAGAAAGGAACAGAAACCAGCAGACCTGAGAAAAGCTAATTGGCCCAATTTGCCAACGTCCTGTGTCCCCGACAACAGAAGAAGGAAGGAGATGGCCCGAGATGGTCTTTGATGGAGGGACATTTGTTTCATTCGTGCAGCCAACCCGCCCCGCTGAAGAGAGTCCGGCATGCTGCATGACCTGGGGAAAGTTACTTCACTTTTCTGCACCTCAATTTTCTCACCTGCAAAATGGGGACAAGAACAGTCATACTTCGTCAGATTGTCGGGAAGATTAAAGAGGTTAAGACGTGCGTCAAGTGGCCAGCCCACAGGCAAGGCTCGGTAAGTCTAGGCTGACGTTACTGTTAGCAATTATTTTTCGAAATGTGACATGGCCAGGCACCCCTTTTCTTGGGCTGCCTGAGGTTTGATGGCAAGACCACATTACTAGCATTTTGCTAAGACAGTCGGAATTGGAACATCTCCTGTTACTGCCTAATTACATCGCAGAGCATACGTGTGAGTTTGGGAACCCACAGCCATTGCACTAATGGGAAAATGAGAAGTTTTGAGACACGACTGCATGAGGAGGAAACTACTGAATGGCATTGGTAGAGATTCCTTCTAACGTACTAACCCCCCTTATTAACAATTAATTCAGGGCTTAATACAAACTAGGCATTGTTCTAGCCCCTGCAACGAGCGTATTTTTACTCAGAGGTCTTAAAAAAAAAAAATCCTCCTTTGTTTTCTATTTGCGGCAGAGAAAGAGAAATTAAACAGCTCTCCTTACTTCCTACAGCATCAGCTTCTCCTCCAATTGATCCTGGCCCGGATTAGAACAACATATGCTGGCTTTATCTAAATTTACCGGGCTTTTCCTGCTTTAACACTAAAGAGTAAACTAAAATGTTATTTTATTTGAAAGTATATGGAATTTAACTAAATGCTTAAATTTCATTTACAGGTGTCCAATTTTGGCAGACCGTATCCCCACCTTTGGTCTGTAACTTTCTAGTATAGTTATTCTGAGGACACTGTAGGAATTGGGGGGGGGGGGGTTATAAAGAGGGTGTAAAACATAGTTGCCAAAGTAATGTAGGCATTTTTGGCAGCGGGAAGCAAATCATTCTACAAATTCATTATCTCTAGCTTAGATTTTCCAGATCTTGGGAATTTAAAAAAAAGGCTGGGTGAGGGGAAAAAACAATATTAGGAAACTTAACTGTGTCCACTCCACAGACACTGTTATCTGAGGTATCACACTGGATACCTCTTGGTATACCCCTCTTGGGGTTTCTCTTCCACAGTCAGGGTGACCCAGAAAGCTAAGGAGAGAATGTTGAAGAGTTGGAGGGGGCTAAAATACCCACAGCAAGTTCTTACAGCATTGGGGGGCGGGGGGGTGGGCATCCCACACACACCCTGTTCTCTTCTACTAAACACAAAAGGAGAATTTTGGACAACACTGGTTTCCTTTCCTTTCCTTTCCTACCTTTGGAAACAATTATAAGGGCAACTGACCTAATCTAAGAATGTATGTGAGTTTCAAGGTCATTATCTAAAATCCACAGTGCTGACTGGCCAGTGCCAGCCCTGGGAGCTACACCCACAAACAGGGAGAAGAATACTGGCCTGGAACCAGCTGCAAATGTCCGGAAGGAGGTGGCTCAAAAGCAGGTTGTAAGTGATACAGCAGAAAAAAAAAAAAAAAAAAAAAAAAAAAAAAAAAAAAAAAAAAAAAAAAGATGTAGCACATTAACAATGGCAACAAAGAGAGGCAGGTGGCTGAATCTTCATCCTCAGAGACCAAATTGCTGTGGAGATTCTGGCAATGGAGCCTTGCTCGAAGGAAATGGTTGGGGGTGGGAAATGCATCAAGCTTTGGAGATAAGCATTCAAGTAAAATGTCATGGAAGAAAAAGGCAAGTATGTGCCCTCAAAAATTCAACCCAATTAGATGTTCCAAGGAAGAACACTGTGACTTGGGAAAAGACCCGGGGTGTGAGATCCAAATACGAAGCTAGTAAAATAGTAGCAGGAGTGTGACTGACTGGTCTTCCTGCCACTAACAAAAATAGGTGCTGAGAAAATCGGAAAACTTCGCTTCTCCAAGAAGCTGTTAATATGATAGCAGTGATCCATTTTTAATACAAGGGAAAAAGTCAGTTCTCTGCGGATGCAAAGGCGGAGGGCTCATTAATCCGTGGTAATGAACTCTGCCCGGTCCTTCCGGTCTGCTGCGGATTGCAGCACGCCACGGCGTGCCTCATTGCTCAATCAAGGTTTTCGGCAGGTGTTGCAGATCTGCCCTGCAGACCGGAACTTGGACATCGCGGCTGACGGCGGCTGGCCTCGTGTCCCAGCAGAGCAGAGGACAGAACGCTGCGCTCACCTTGTGAATTTTTTTTTCTTTTTTTTTTTTGCTGACTAATGCTCTCCTTCTGTGCAAAGCGTCCTCTTCTCTCGCTTTTAAGACCACAAAGGTAAGCCCAGACAAGCTTTACTTTTCTGCTGGAGGGAACAGCGTGTGCAAAGACCCTTTTCCAGTGTCTGCTTCAGACACCGGTTTCACCCAATAGGGGACCACCCTTGCTTTGTCCTAGTAGGGCAAAATAAAATACGGAGAAGTATTCCTTCCAGAGAGGAAAAAAAAAAATTATATCAGAACAGAGAGGGCCATAGGAAAAGAATAATGTGTATAGAATCCTTATTTCTACTCCTTGTGATGGAGAAGGTATGTGAATCAAATAATAATTAAAATGTCATTGCTTTTTATCATTTGCCCAAGGCTGGAGGGGGGCTGCCACATTTACTCAAAATTGTATGCTGTTGAGTGGGGTGGTAGAGGCAAAGCATCCTGGAAACAACTTCTGAAAGTCGGCTAGCAGTATCAGCAGCAGGCTGGAACAGAAGGGGTCGATGCCTCATAGCATCCAAAGGATAGAGCTGGCTGTCAATGCAGACGCTCTTCCCCCTACATCTGAACTTTCAATCTAGGAACCTTTCCAGCTGGGAATTAAGCACCCCATCCCGGAAAGCCTGACAACTCTTAGATGCCACTAGCAATAAATAGCGCAGGATCTCTTCGGCCCAAGGAACAGCTTGTGGGGGGCTTAAACTATTCAAAGAAAACCTCTGTAAATGTCCACTGAACTGATTTCAAGAATACATGCTGCATTACTCAGCCATGAAATGAATGAAATCTCGCCATTTGTGACAAAACGGATGGATCCAGAGAGTACAAAGCTAAGTGAAATAAGTCAGAGAAAAATACTATATGATTTCATTTGTATGTGGAATCTAAAAAACAAAACGAATGAAACAAAACAGAAAGAGACTCACAGATACATAAGCCAAATTGGGGGAGGGGGGGCTGGGAAGGGGCAAAATACATGAAAAGGATGAAGAGGTACAAACTTCCAGTTTTAAAATAAACCATGCCAGGGCGCCTGGGTGGCTCAGTTGGTTGAGCCTCTGACTTCGGCTGAGGCCATGAACTTGCGGTTCATGAGTTCGAGCCCCGCACTGGGCTCTGGGCTGACAGCTCAGAGCCTGCAGCCTGCTTCAGATTCTGTGTGTCCCTCTCTCTCTGTGTTCCTCCCCCACTCGCGTTCTGTTTCTCTCTCTCTCTCAAAAATAAAGATTTTTTTTTAATTTTAATGAGAAAAAGGGTATGCATGCCGCATCTTATAGCAGTAGGGATAGATAATACGTGACATTTAATGACGGGCATCGTTGTAGACGGCAACCTGAAGCTGTACGTCACACAGTGGAAATTTGGGGGTGGGGGGAGGGCGACCTGGACAGAGGAGGAGGGAAACAAGGCTGTAGAACAACTTGAAAGGAATGAGAGAAGGGAACTTCAGATCAGCATGCCCCACCCAGCAGGCAGAAGAAGATTTCGAGCTTTACATTCTTAATGAACTGGATTCTAAACTGCATGACCCCGGGCAAGCCACATTATCTCTCCTGGAATGTCTGCCTGCCCATCTGCCAGGATGAGACAATATCTGCTTTGTGAGCTTCCGAGGATTCAAAATGAGGCGTAGAAAGCATGTAGTATCAATGCCTGTCCAAGCAGGTATTAGGTTAAACGGCATGTGCTGGAGGTATTATTTTTCTGTGCTTGTTGATGGTATGTGTTAGGAAGCACTGATTTGGTTTTGATTGGGAATTGCGTCCTTGGAGTACACGCTGAGCACTCAGAATCTCAGGACATGTGGACAGACCGGTAAAGCCAGATTCTAGAAGGTCGCTAGAAGTAATAATTATGGGTGGTTATTCAAAGGTATCAGGAGGAGACAGGTTTCACTTGACTACCCACGTGCTTCCAGGGGTGCGGAGTGGCTGAAAGTCTTTTGTGGGCTGAAGAAGTTCAGATATTTGTGTGCACAAGTCATTTAAAGAGCGTGGCCCTCCACACTCGCCTCGTGCAGCACTAAATCCGGCAGCGTGCAGACCTGACCCTCAGGGGCTCCCTTTTTGGGAAAGTAATCTGGGCAGAGGTCTCGGAGTGGTTCTCGGCTTGGGGGTGGGGTGCATCGGAATCTGGAGAATCTCTGAGTAGCGGCTGAAAATTGCACCCAGGAGAGTCCGGTACTTCCTCTTGGAAGGGCACTCCAGGAACTCCATGAAAGATGGGGAAAGCCCTGATGGAGAACTCAGCCATTCATCCAACAGATGAGATAAAGAATGCAAAATCACCAACTGAGAAATGTTGTCCAAACAAAAACCCTTAGAATGAGGTTTTTTTCCCACACAGATGTGATCTAAACATGGGCAGGTGATGGAGCTTAAGGCATTGGTATGATTGTTGTAGAAATAAGGGAAAGAACGAAAGGAGAAGGCTGGAATATTGGGGGGCGGGGGGGACAGATATCCCAATGGAGCTAAGGAATAGTACAGTGACCGTAGCTGATGACATAGCAAGAAGAGATGTTTGTAGACACAGCCAGACGACTGGATCCCTTATTAGAGGGAGAATACAGTACAGCCATGAGAATGGGGAGCTGAGGTAGAATGGAAAAAAGGGTCCTTGGAAATGAGGCCTAATCCTGGCACTGTGGCCTATTCTTCTCCTCCTCTCTCCAAAGAGGCTGTGGTCCTCTTCCATCCCCATCAAGTGGGAGATTGTGTTTCTTCCCTTAGATTGATCTCTGGTTTTCTCAAGCCAAAATTCAGAGTGTGGAGGAATTTCAGCTTCTCCAGGACAGTGGAAATAGCTGTAGGTAGGCCCATGGAAGTCGGGGAGAAGAAAAGACCAGAAGTTCAGCTCAAAGTTCAACTGTAGAATTGTGCAACAACCCACAGGCGGGCTGAACAGAAATATGATGAATGAAAGAAGAGAGTAGGCTTCCAGATGGCTGTCAGTATGGTTCATCGATGGCTCCACAGATAGTCATTTCCTCAGCCACTTACACAAGAAACACCTAGAACACCCCAGAAACGTTCCATATGGAAGAGCATATCCCTACTCTCTGTGAAGTAGAAGTAAATGGAAAACAGATCTCTCAACCCAACCACTGGCAAATAGTTTTCATTGTCATTATTCGTCTTGACTGATGTAATTGAGCATCTATCATTGCCACCTACTCCACTTAAGTAAGAGCTTTATTGATATAATTTGGACCAGCATTTATTTTACCTCAAAGAAGAGGACAGTCAATGTAATAGGTCCCCAAATAAGCCAGTCTTCATGGGGCCCACCTTGTGAAGGAACAGAGTGGGCGGTAGATAACATGGGGTAATCCGGAAGATCATCCCTCCCAAAGCTCTTTGCCCACGGAAAGCCGAAATTCCACCCAAAGCATCTCACTCTTTTCCAGGGAACTTCATCTTCTATGGTGAACGTTATCTCTAACCTCCTTTCAAAGTGAAATTACCAGACAGCCAGGTGATTGTTACTAGCAAGTGTGTGCGAACACACTTACGGAACTACGTGTGTTGCTCACTGTAGACCGCACACGTGTAGATCGCTCCCACTAAGAATACCAGAAGCCAAGTCCTTAAGACAGGAGTTCTTTAACACAGCACATCGATTTCCAGGCTTTGTTTTCTATCTAAGACACCACACACGCATACACACACTCCCTGCCCCCATTATCTCAATGGTCCGCAGGGCAGGAGGGACCTTGTGAGTCAAGGAGAAGGGATAAAAAAAATTCTGTGAGACTCAGCAGGGGAAGGCTCCTCAGAAGGTGGATTTTTATCTTAAGCTCGTTCAGCTCACAAACGTCTGTGCTTCTTTGTCCGTCGGCAACTCCAGATCATCCCCACCACAACCACCTGTCAGGGCATCCTCCCTCCTGCACGGAAGAAGCCTGGAATGATATTTGCCTGAACTCGCTTCCACTGTGTGGTTACAGGTCAACCTGCTTACGAGAAGCACCCCTGTGAGATTTGGAAGATGGAAAATTCAAAAAAAAAAAAAAAAGTGGCCAGAATTTTCCAAGGCAGTTACCTTAATTGCAGTAAAATCCAGTGTAGAATTCCTTCTCAGAGAGGCCTTTGGATACATACAAAATCCCCACTCCCTTAATAATATTTGAATCCAAATTTCCTGAAGCCTGGAAGAATATTCTCTAACATACCAGGGTGTATAAAAATAAAATATGATTAAATTTAAACAGTTACTGGAAAGTGTCAGATGTTGGAATTTTAAACCCAGAAATGCAAGTGGAGATTTTTCCATAAATTCATATAGTGTTTGGATTATCTGGGTCCTGTCAGAACTATTTCGTAAAACACACCAGTTTTTGCCATTTTAACACGCAATATATAAAACTCCTATTGGTTCTATTTCTCTGGAGAACCCTGTTGGGTACAATAGTCAATCTTATGCTATATTCTTTGATAGCACTAGGTAATTTATCCTAAAAAAATGCTAATTGAGGACCTACTAAATACTAAGAATATAGTAGACACCACAATGGATGGATACAGCTCTTCTTTTTAAAGGGAAGAAATAGGGGTGCCTGGGGGCTAAGTCGGGTAAGCCTCTGACTCTTTGATTTCAGCTCAGGTCATGATCTCACAGTTCATGGGTTTGAGCCCCGCATCAGGCTCTGTGCTGACAGTGGGGAGCCTGCTTGGGATTCTCTCTCTCCTTCTCTCTCTCTCTGCCCCTGCCCCCCAAAAAGATAAATAAATAAACGTTAAAAAAAAACAAAGGGAAGACTTGAACAAAAACCATTACGCATATAGAGAGTGACAGAAAAAAAAACAACCATCTCGGACAGGGTGTTTTTGTTTTTTTTTTTTTAATTTTTTTTTTTTAACGTTTATTTATTTTTGAGACAGAGAGAGTCAAAGCATGAACGGGGGAGGGTCAGAGAGAGGGAGACACAGAATCTGAAACAGGCTCCAGGCTCTGAGCTGTCAGCACAGACCCCGACGCGGGGCTCAAACTCACGGACCGGACCGCGAGATCGTGACCTGAGCCGAAGTCGGCCGCTTAACCGACTGAGCCACCCAGGCGCCCCTCGGACAGGGCGTTTTGAGAAGTCAAAAGGGCCATTGGAGCACAACCTGTATGAACGTGTGGGATGCAGCCCACCTTCAGGTGCCTGAAGGAAAAGTATTCCAACAGGTGGAACAGGAAGGAGTCAAGGCCCCCAAAACCAAGTGCATTTGACTCACCTGGGCATGGGCAGCACATGGTCGTGTAGGTTTTTCCTGTGGAAGGTACGCTGAGCCTCGGTCAGGAGACAGGCCCTGTCATTACCCAGCAGTCACGTTATCTTCCAGTCTCTACTTCTTTCTAGAGACATGAAGAATTAGGACCAGATTGGTGTTTCTTTCCAAAACACTCACTGTGGCTCTGCATTCTCTGCCCCCTCTCAAGGAACTCCAACGTACACATAAAGATTGTGAGGAACATTCCAGCAAGGGAACTCTTGTGACTTGACTTAACCCAATGCTTCTGAACTTACTTGGTCTCAAAATTCTATTTCTATTATGAATCGAATTTGAATTCGTTGAAAACACTCTTAGAAACGCCATACTCTAAAGAGCCCATTTATCTTTCAATTCTAAAGCAGTCTGAACAATGGGACATAAAATCACACCCCCCCCCATTCACCCCTCATCTCCAGCAAAAAGAGAGCAGCTTTTAAATTTATTCCTGGAAGTAGAACCTTTCTTACATATAAATTCATATGTGGAAAAAAATAAATACATTCCGGGGCGCCTGGCTGACTCAGTTGGTTAAGCGTCTGACTTCGGCTCAGGTCACGATCTCACGGTCCGTGAGTTCGAGCCCCGCGTCGGGCTCTGTGCTGACAGCTCGGAGCCTGGAGCCTGTTTCAGATTCTGTGTCTCCCTCTCTCTCTGCCCCTCCCCCACTTGTTCTCTGTCTCTCTCTGTCTCAAAAATAAATGAACATTAAAAAAAATTTTTTTTAATTTAAAATAAATTCCTATGTGAACGGTCAATAAACAAAACAGATAAAAATCAGAGATGTCTGGGCTGAAGCAAAGGTCTGGATTTGATGGGACATCATCTGCTCTCTGTCCCCGTGTGCCGGGATCACACCGCCCTCTAGTGTCTAATCTTCAAGGAGAGTAAAGCCAAAACCAACCCCAAAATCTCATTCAAACTTCCAGCCTCAGAACTGCCTCCAAACTGCTGTTTGCTAAGCTGTGACTCTCAACGTGAGGTCCCCCAAATGGCAGCCTCAGCATCGCCTGGAAACTTGTTAGAAATGAAAATTCCCAGTCTCAACCCTCCAGGCTGAGACCTGCTGAATCAGTGAGTGGGGAGAGACCCACTAGATGGTGTCTCCCGTTTTAGCACATTCTCCTACCAATTTTTTTTTTTGTACCATGCTGCTTTCAATTAAGGGGTAAAAATGGACTCGGGACAGCCTGTCAAAACCCAAAAATTCACAAAGGAGTTTCTTCTTTTTTTTTTTTTTTAATTTTTTTTTCAACGTTTTTTATTTATTTTTGGGACAGAGAGAGACAGAGCATGAACGGGGGAGGGGCAGAGAGAGAGGGAGACACAGAATCGGAAACAGGCTCCAGGCTCCGAGCCATCAGCCCAGAGCCTGACTCGGGGCTCGAACTCACAGACCGCGAGATCGTGACCTGGCTGAAGTCGGACGCTTAACCGACTGCGCCACCCAGGCGCCCCCACAAAGTTGTTCAGCAATTTTCACTTTACACCATTCTTTCTGACTCAATAGGAGTTACATCCATTCCAACAATACACTGGACCCAATGTATTTGTAGTACCGCCATGAATAATCAAAGAAGGTTCTAGAATGAACCTGGTCATCTTTTCTTTAACAGAAAGTGTCTGCAGTGATAATGCCCATTGTAAAAAAAAAAAAAAAAAAAAAAAAAAAAAAAAAAAAAAAAAGAGGGTTTGCATCGTGAAATCCCTGTAGCACTAGCCCGAGTTTATCGCGTGTGCAGGATGGTGTTTCCATCGTTAAGTCTTTTAATCTGGCCAGCCGTGCTGAATTTATGCTCTGTTCAGACCAGGAGATCAAATAAAGGTGCATGAATGGTTTAGAGCAATTTTCCTACAGCTACAATAAAACTGGCTTCCTTCCTTCCTTCCTTTTTTTTCTTCTTTCCCCAAAGGCTTCCTGAGTACTTGGGGGTGGATGTAGGCTCTGTTGGCTGAAAACAGAACCCTACTCAACGTGCCCTGGGAACATCAGCCTCCCGTACAAGAGACACCTTCATTGCCACCGTCACACGCTTCTTTCTAAAACTTGATAACTTGATAAAGAAGACAGATTCGGTAAAAAGGAGAGCAGTTGTTATAAGCATCAGTATCTCAATGGAAAAATCAATATAAAACTTACAAGTAGAGTAGTGACTAAGCCATAGGGAAATTTATAAATTTTTATTTAAAAAATACAGTTTAATGGAGCACCTGGGTGGCTCAGTTGGTTAAGCGTCCAGCTCTTGATTTCAGCTCAGGTTATGATCTCATGGTTCATGGGTTTGAGCCCCACATTGGACTATGCACTGACAGTGCATAGCCTGCTTGGGATCCTCTCTCTCCCTCTCTCTCAGCCCCTCCTCTGCTCTTTCTCTCTCTCAAAAAGTAAACAAACTAAAAGAAAAAAATTTTTAAATTATAGTTTGCTTAAGCGGGTGACCTAAAAGGGTAAGTATCATTTCTGCAATTCATACAACATTAAATTTAAGAAACTAACATTTCAGTCTTTTATGAGAACATTTCAGTTTTTGAACAACCACCATATGGGGTATAAACAATGTTTATTACCTAGCTGAAGATGTTTATAATTAGCTACAAAAACAAACTGGGAAATTTCACTCCGTATGTAAATAAAGATGCATTTTCCTTTTTATATTTAACAATAATGAAAGTATGAATACAAGGAAATCTGGGCTAGAATATGTTTCATGAAAAATTTTAAACGTGAAATACATCATACATTTTGTCCAAATTATCAAAAATTCCTATTAGGTATATCAAAGTCAATATCAGCTTCCTAAAATGACTGTAAAAAAAAAAAAAAAAAAAAAAAAAAGCAAGTAAGTGCGGGGCGCCTGGGTGGCTCAGTCGGTTAAACGTCCGACTTCGACTCAGGTCACGATCTCGCGGTCCGTGAGTTCGAGCCTCGAGTAGGGCTCTGTGCTGACAGCTCTCGGAGCCTGGAGCCTGCTTCCGATTCTGTGTCTCCCTCTCTCTTTGCCCCTCCCCCGTTCACGCTCTGTCTCTCTCTGTCTCAAAAATAAACGTTAAAAAAAAAAGTGCCACAAAACTGGGTGGTTTAAAACAACAGAAATGTATTCTCTCTCTCATAGTTCTGGAGATGAGACATCTAGAACAAAGGTGTCAGCAGGACCCTCCACCCTCTGAAATCTATAGGGCAAGAGCCTTCCTTGCCTCAGTCAACTTACGGTGTTTGCTGGCAATCCTTGCTGTTCTTTGGTTTGTGGATGCCTCTCTCCAATCTTTTTTTTTTTTTTTTTAAGTTTATTTACTTATTTTAAGAGAGAGCAGGGGAGAGGCAGAGAAAGAAGGAGAGAGAAAATTCCAAGCAGGCGCCCAAGTGGGACTCAAACTCATGAACCATGATATCATGACCTGAGCTGAAATCAAGAGTCAGATGCTTAACCTGCTGAGCCACCCAGGTCCCCGTGCCTCTCTCCAATCTTTGCCTTGTTATCACATGGCCACCTTCTCCCTGTGTGTCTTTGTACCTGTGTTTCTCCTTAAGCATCTCAGTCATATTGGAATAAAGACCCACCCTACTCTAGGATGACCTTATCTTAATTATATCTGCAACAACCCTGTTTCCAAATAATTTCCATTTTGAGATGCTGGGAATTAGGACTTCAACATACTTTCTTTGTGTGGGGGACACAATTCAGCCCATAACAGTCCGCCTTCTGGCCTCTCAAAATTTACATCCTTCCCACATGCAACATTACGTTCACCCATTTCCCAACATTTCCAAAGGTCTTCACCATCCCAGCATCCACTCTAAGTCCAGGCTGTCATCAATTCAGAGTCCCAAACTTCATCATCTAAATCATATAGATCAATATGGGTGAGACCCAAGGGATATGATTCATCCTTTGGTAAAACTCCCCTTCACCTGTGAACCAGAGAACAAGGTATCTGCTTACAGAACACAATATCACAGGATAGAGTAGACATTTTCTTTCCAAACAGGAGATATTGAAAGGAAAAAAGGGGGTAATGGGTCCTAAGGAAGTCTTAAAAATTATCAGGGCAAGTTCTATCAGATTTCAAGCCCTGAGAATAATCCTGTGTGGCTCGATGCTCTGTCCTCTGGGCCAGATAGGGCGGCAGCCTCCCCGTGTTGGCCTTGAGGGGATCTCATCAGCCCAAACTTCTGCATCTGTGCCTCTGCCTTCAGGGTTATTCTTTTTTCATTTCATGCATCCCCTGCCCCTGTTAGTCCAGGCTAGTAGCGATTCTGTGGATATAAAATTCTCAAATATCCGTCAGACTCCTGTGCAATTTAGAGAGATGCAAACCATCAGGCAAGAGGGCCCTCCACGGAGCATTCCTGGGGAACCCCATCTCTATTCCCAGCTTTTGCTAACATGGTCCATTGGATCCATTAGCCACACAGCCGAGCTCTTGAGCAAATGTTTGTCCAGCTACGCTCTTGGCACTGTTTGCAAAGTATGCTATCTAGATGGGCTGAGAATCTTTCAGATCATTGAAGACTGGTTCCTTTTTGCTTCGCAGTTCCTTCCTCAATTTCTTTCTTTTCCCTCATATTTTACTATAACCAGCGAGGAGAAGCCAGGCTGCGCCTTCAACCCTGCTTGGAGCTCTCCAAGCAAAATATCAAGATTCGTTTCTTACAAGTTCTACTTTCCTTCCAACAACAGAACAAAATTCCACCATGTTCTCTGCCATTTTCTAACAAAATTCACCTTTCCTCCAGTGTCCAATGGCGTGCTTCTCCTTCCCATCTGGGACATCATCAGAAACACCTTTACCATTCCTATTTCTAGCCACATTCTGTTCCTGGTGATATAGGTCCTCTTTAAGACAATAGGCACTTTCTCCGTAGCCCTCTTCTCTTCTTTCTGAGCCCTCGACAGAATTGCCTTAAACAGTAGTATTTCCACCAACAATCTCTTCAAGGCATTCTAAATGTTTTTCTATCAAATACCCCCAAATTCTTCTAGCCCCGATCCATTATCCAGTTCCAAAGCCGCCTCCACGTTTTTACATATTTGTTACAGACCACATCACTTCCCAGCACCAACGTCGGTATCAACAATGCATTAGTCCTCATGATTTCCTGGATGCGAGGGAAACGTGCCAATGAAATGAGTCCCTAGTCCTACCTGACGGCCTCCGAACAGCAAGATGAGTGATGTGGCCGTTGAAAGTCAACTAGAAAGAAATCTGTCAAATCGCCATTAAAAATGATGAGGCCACGTGGTCACCGTGTGTTAAACAACACTGCCGGTTAGAAAGGGCAGAGCAAGGTCCAGATGGAAAATGCTGGCATGGAGAGCTGATTTAAGAAATCTAGATTTTAGAAAACACCACCACTTTTAATACTTAGTCATGGTGAGCTGGAACATAGAGATTATTTTCTTTTAATTTTTAATAACTATATACAGTAAATGTTCACTAATTTAGAGACGATGCTAACTGAATTTAGTAAAACATCATGGAAAAGAATAGGTGTGGACAGCATGTATTTGGAGCAGAACCTAACGAAACTGACCAAGTGTTCTCCGTAATGGCCTGACCATAAAGGCCTGATTAAAAGGCAAATACGTATGACTTATGACCTTTCATATGTAAGTTAATAGTTATAAAGGGCTTTCAGACTATTTAGGTCCTTAAAGGAATAGTTTTCCTTGCAAATCTAATCTCAAACCATAAACTTACTTTTTCAGTGTCTTCTTATTCTCTTAAAATAATTTTGAAATTACTTATACATTTTGTACTGATGATCAATGATTCAACTTAGCTGGGGCTATCAATATGAGCTGTTAATGTTATCAGCAATTCATTGGTCTTGTGATTTCCTGAGTCATGGGACTAGATCAGATTCTCAGAGAAAGGCTAGGGGAAAACCCTGGTATTTATCGCGTTACGCAGAGCCCCAGTCCTCTCCTGTTGACCTCATTTACTCCCCGGAAACAATAAAGTAGATCATTGTTACCTTCTTGTAATCAGTGGGACTAGGAGAGGTAAAGGAATTCAAGTAAGTTCAGCCAGCTATGGTTAGTTAATACAACAGAAAAAAAACCTATTATCAGAAGGTGCACGGCACAGTAATAGCCAGGATATCTATTAGATGCCCACCCAGTCCTTCCAGTACAGCAGCTCCACAAAGCGGCAGGACTCCCCACCTGAAGCAGCTGAAATAGCCCTGTGTCCCGAAACAGAAGCCCACTGCGTTCGATGCACCTGACATCCTCAGGAAGACTAGAAATTTGCATTTTGACATAATTAGGAGCAAATCGAAGCATCCGTTTGGTAACGTTTTAACTGATTTCCAATGACCTTTGAAGCAACAGGTTAAAAATCAACTACGAATTATCATCTGTTTGAACTATTAACCACACCACTAAGATAACCTGGGATTGTAAATTCAGTAGTCGTCCCTTTTTCAAGCAGTAACTCTGCCATTAATTTTAAAAAGCGAAAAATGCCTTGGAATTAACAAGGTCCGAGGAAGGAATGTTTGCATCTTTCACGTTGGGTTCTTTGCTCCCTTCAACCTCAGCAGAGACCTCATATCAGGGAATAGCGTATGCTTCGTGTTTCAAGGTTCTTTCTAAGGAGCCATTAGTTTTCCACAGGCCATAGAGCAAGCAGTTCAATCCAGAAGGTCTGTGCAGGCAAAACACCACAGAGCTCAAATGACACCGTCTTTTTGCAATAAGCGGAGATACCAGCAGGGGGCGAACTTGGAGCCCGTCCTCACACCCGCAGTCCAAATTCCGTATTCAAGATTTGTGGTAGCTGTTTCTCCACATGATCACTTGCTACGTGAAGCCTTCCATCGCGGTGGAAGAGACTCCATAGTCTAGTCAAACCAACCCGTCCACCCATTTTGAGTTCAACATTCTTTGACACCCTGGCTGCCAACACTTGGGGTAGAATGGGAAGTTATCCACTCTACAGGTGAGGAAACCTGAGGCCTCGGTCCATTAAGAAACTCGTCCAGGGTCACACAACTTAAAAGGTGGATCGGAGATCTGTATTTGCTCAGCTGCAAAGCCCGTGTTCTTCTCACCAGGAATTCCCCTTTCATTACTCCAAAACGATTTTCAGAGTAACCTCCATATTCTTGAAAATCCAATGGTGGCTTCTAGTTCCCACTCCAGAGGACAACTTTAAATAACCAGAACACTTGGGAAACATCTCATTATTATATGATTTTTTTTTGCTCAGTTAGAAAACCCTGGTTGGTCCAATGGATGTACTTTCACCAAGGAGTTGAAGACACCTTCCAGGAGACCTTTGATATATATGATTCTGTGCTAGACTCGGTGACAAAAAGGAATCCCTGCCCCCACGGAACTCCCAGGCTAACTAGCAGATATGGATGTCAATACATCAGTGCCTCTGAAAGCCATCCACCCCGCAGACTGCATAGTTTAGGCTTACTGATTGGCATCGTTCTAACATGTACTGATGTGGGTAGTCTCCACAACGTGAGGTAGGTATTATTTTCCCTATTTTACAGATGAGAAATCCGAGGTACCGAAGAGATCCGGTAACTTGCCAGAGTTTACATGCTTGTAAGCAGCGGAGAAGAATGTGGACCTTATTGACTCCAGAGCCCTGCCCTTGACTTCCATGCCATAATGCCTCGCCAGGGCTGTAACGGAGACAGAGCATAGACTAAGGCAGGAGAGGAGCTGGAGAGGGTCAGGAAGCTTCGGGGAGGAAACGGTCGAAGACTGAGCGAGGGAGATTCTCTCAGAGCAGTGGATTGCCCTTCTTCGGGCTACCCATGTCTTCCTGCAGTCAGCCAACCTTAAGGTTTATCCTCCCGGACGGAAGTTCTGACATTTCAGTGTTAGCAACATCAGTGGGGGAAAAAGTAGACCAGGAACCAAGTATCAACTCAGAAAAATACTTTTAAATACCGTTGAATTTCATCCATGGTGCGATATTGTCATGTAATTCTTCTGAAAGTAGGTATTACAAACAATCCAAGTCACCTGGGTGGATGACAGTTTTAATTAGTTGAGGCTTCTGATGCTAAACCAATGTTTACTTTGAACTCAATGCTTAGAAGAAGCAAGGGGTCTATCTGCTTTATAAATCTTTACTCCCCCAAAGGCTATTTTATTCACCATTTTAAAGCATTCATTAATGAATTTCCAGGTCATCAACCACTACAGGGTGATAGGCTCAGGATGGGGACCATGAAGCAGACGTTTGCTTAGCAACTGTGTCTATCAAAATTCCACCAATCTTATCTCAGGCCCAAGATTTCCGCCTTAGGAGAAATTCCCTGACTTTTTTCTACTATGAAAGATTACAGGAGAGCATGGCTGACTGGCTTGCAATGCTGGGGACTGGTTTTTCATCAGCGACCCTGCCATTCCAGCTGAGATGAAATTTAATCCTGACTGCAGTGTTTTCAAATAATCATTAGTTTTCTCTTTAAACCAAGAAATGCAAAGGCAAGACTCAAGTTCCTGCGTTTTGACCTGTGGTATATATTTACTGTCGCAATGCTTTTCGTTTTCTCCTTTTTGGGACCAAAGGACAAATGGAACATGGGGAAGAGAACACAAGTTTTATGAAAAGAAACCATCAATCTTCTGACTTGCTTTTTTTTTTTTTTTTTTTTAAAGTGTAACCATCCATGAATTGTTGCCAGACATCACCAAGCCATTCCTGGGTTTTTCCCACAGTCATCCTCTGCTGCTTTGGATTTTTCTCAATGATGAAACCATCAGAACCATTTGTTGTACCTTATTTAGCAGGACCAGATAAAAACATAAGCCTCAGCACGGTAAGAGTACTCACATGTTGATCTTAGTTTTACGTCTTGTGAAAACCGGCGTCTAAAGTTTTGGGTAGAAGCAAAATATCAGAACTTCTTGCAAACTCAAATGCGAACAAACGGGTCTTAATAATTTCTGCATGTCTGTCGTGCAAAAATGTAAAACTTTTTGATACAACAAAAATGGGGTGAATTCAAAACAGTCTTCCAGCTGCACACAAATCATACTCCAGGACGTCATTGCTGATTATCATGAACCTTTAGAAATAAAGCCATCCTTAGGTATAAATACAAACCTTACAGGGTAGTGTAAGATTGGGAAGGAAAAAGTTATGCAAAAGCATCTGAAAAAGTCCTCCGAAGATTTTTTTTGCCTCTTTACATATCAATATTAAGGCCGTTGTCAGCTGTTAGGCCATAGGATCTAATCCTAGGGAGCCTATTAGTCAGGGGGTCTCAAAGTGTGGTCCTTGGACTAGTGCACCAGCATCACTGGGAAACTGGTTAGAAATGTTCATTTTCAGGCCCCACCCCAGATCTCCAGAGTCTGAATGTCTGGTGTTTAACAAACCCTGCAGGTGAATCTGATCTGCGCGAACATTTGAGAACCACCACTTTAAGCCACCGAACAATAACAAGGCCAGACAAAGCCCTGTATCAGTTTGATTTCTTCCGGGGGGGGGGGAGTCACACCTGTTTTACGGGCTGGTTATTCAGCAAATGGGGCATAACAATTGCATCCCCCTTGGCCACCCTCTCCCAGAAACTATGCTCGTGTCCCTACCCGACGCCAAAGAAACTGCCTTGTGAACCAATCCACCCTTTTCCCTCCCAATAAGAAAAGCATGTGCCAATCTTGAATGCCATTAGGTGCAGACAGGTTTGGCTGGGAGAGAGCCCCGGGCTGGATTTAGACTCCAGGGACAGTCACAAAAAGCAGATCTGGGACATATCTTCTCCCGGGTTAGTGACTACCCCTGAGTGTCAGGAAGAACAAGAATAACGTTCTACCAAACTGTGAGAACACGTAGGTAAAAGGGGACCTGGGAACTCAAGGGGTGAGGGCACAGATTAGGTCAAAACAAAGGGCACTCCTAGGCTCAGTAAGTGGGTGGTTTATGTCAGTGATCTGAGATCCTAAGGTTTGAGAGGGTCAGGGAGACCCCAAAAGAGGGTCTACCAGCCTTCTTTACAGCATCTTCTATCTGCTGCAGATTCCGCTTACAGAAGCGGAAATAATCATGTACTGTGGATGGGCTCAGATGATTGCTGATATAACCAGTGTTCCCTGGAAAATCGTGGCCAAAGCCGATTTGAGCAAGAGAGAGACAAGACACTAAGCAGTTTGGTTTGGGTTTTGGGTCCTCCAAAGCAGCCCAAGAAAGTAAGGCCAAGAATGCAGAAGAACCGAAGGACAGATCCCTTCTTCTGATACTGAGTCTTGAACTGGTCATTTGTTCTATATTTTCCTGATCACCCAGACGACAGCCTGATGGTCTGCACATTTTACATACTGATGGGAATCAAAGGTAAATATGGTCAGGTTCTGCCAGTGCCTGGAACATTCCTTTTAACCTTATTGAAGGAGAGGAAACTATCTTAAATGGACAGGAACAGCACCTGAGCAGCCCTGAACTGCCCCGGAAAAACTGTTGAGCTTAGTATATGCATTAGGGCCTCTTTTCCCAGCCTGGCGAGCGTATGCAGATCATATTACATTTCAAAAATGTAAGAAGCAGATCACTGAGAACGGCAACCGCTCTTTCTTTATACCTGGAGGAAGGAACCCACATGTCATGAGTTTCTATGATTTGGGGACTTCTTTCCCTTGAGTTTCAGTTTCCCGTTGCTTTCCATCATATTGTCAGAAAGTCCTGTGGAGGGTCAAACTGACGGGGGCCCAGCAATGCGTCCTGGGATGGATACGCGTCATGTGGATAAGATACATGTCAGGTGTGTGTTCCGCTTCCTCGTGCTTGTGTCCTCACACCCTCCCCGTTTAACCTCACAGATCACAAAAGAGGTCTTTCCCATCTGGACATACTCTTACCTGGCACTGCTGCTTCCAGTGTTCATCGTCACCGACTACGTCCGCTACAAGCCAGTCATTATCCTGCAGGGGATCAGCTTCGTCGTCACCTGGCTGCTGCTTGTGTTTGGTCAAGGATTAAGAGCCATGCAGGTGCTAGAGTTCTTCTATGGGATGGTCTCCGCCTCCGAGGTGGCCTACTATGCCTACATTTACAGCGTGGTCAGCCCGGAGCACTACCAGAAAGTGAGCGGCTACTGCAGGAGCGTCACCCTGGTGGCCTACACGGTGGCCTCGGTGCTGGCCCAGCTCCTGGTATCCCTGGCCAGCCTATCGTACTTTTACCTCAACGTCATATCCTTGGCCTCTGTCTGTGTGGCCCTTCTTTTCTCCCTGTTCCTACCAATGCCTGAGAAGAGCATGTTTTTTTCATGTACAACCCGGCAAAGGAGCTCCTCCCAAGCCACCGGGAAAAGATGCTTTCTCAAAGGAACCACAAAAGGATCGCAAACCGGTCTGCAAAGGATTAGTCACCTTTTCAGGGAACCTGGGTGACGACGATCCGCTGAACGATCCAAAGCCGGGAAATGTAACATTGAGAGTTTTTGTGCAGTGGTTCCAAGATTTGAAGGGTTGCTACTCCTCAAAGCATCTTTTTTACTGGCCCCTGTGGTGGGCTTTTTCCACAGCAGGTTTTAACCAGGTTTTGAACTACGTTCAAATCCTGTGGGATTACAAGGCACCATCCCAGAGCTCTGCAATCTATAATGGAGCGGTAGAAGCCCTTGCAACGTTTGGAGGTAGGTCCACCAGACTTTCTCTTTTCAGTGTGGCGGAAATATATTCTTTCAAATCATAGTCTCGGAGAGATTGGTTGTAGAGGTGTCAACAGTGAATACCAAATATTTCGAAAACGAAAAGAGCTTTTGTCACCAAATTTTACAAAGGCAATGAATTTAAGGGAAGATTGACAAAACTATCCATGGAAGATAGTGTAATCCACCCCTAAAAATAGGGACTGCGAATTTGTGTCCCACTGGCCATAAAGAGTTGGACAGTTTAAGGTAAAACTACCAAATCACTTTCCTCTCTAACCACTCTGTAACACTAGCCTTTAAACTATGGTTTGCAAACCATTAATAGAAGTGGGCAAACGATGGCCCATGGCCCACCAGAGATAATACTTTTTACATTTTTAAGAGGAAGCTGTAAGGGGAAAAAAAACAGTATATGACAAGGGTTGTAAAAGTAATAAATCCAAGCAAGCAACCAAATAAAAACAAAGAAGGCTATGTGGCCCACAAGCCTAAAATATTTACTCTTTGGGCCTTTATAGAATATAAGTCTTGAGATTAATGTAGTGGATTTCTAACCAGCATTTTTAAATCAAAGAACAGAATAGAAAATTTAGAACGGAATGGAATGGAATGGAATAGGATAGAATAGAATAGAATAGAATAGAATAGAGAATAGGGAGCATAGCAGCTTATAAGGATAAGTTTCATTTTATGAAAATTCTGTTTACGCTCACATATAAGTGTACCAGTGGACATATGAAATATATTTCCTTTTCAGGCTATGGTCAAAGAAGTTTGAAAGCTACTGTTTTTTGTTTTTTTTTTTTTTTGTTAACGTTTATTTTTGAGACAGGGAGAGACAGCATGAACGGGGGAGGGTCAGAGAGAAAGGGAGACACAGAATCTGAAACAGGCTCCAGGCTCTGAGCTGTTAGCACAGAGCCCGATGTGGGGCTCGAACTCACGGACCACGAGATCATGACCTGAGCCGAAGTCGGATGCTTAACCGACTGAGCCACCCAGGCGCCCCATGAAAGCTACTGTTCTAAGAGCTACTTTACCATTTCAAAGGTTCCCATCAAGACAACTTAAATAATATATTTAGATCTTTCCTTCATTCTACATGCGGGAATTTGCCAAAGCTTGTTGTCTTCTGATTAAGATTATTTTCCATACTCAGCTTCCCCATTACCTACCATATCCAAATATTTTCTAGAATAATAGTGAATCCAGCCTGGATTCTTACAATCTTCTACCCTATCTCTTCTCCGCAGCCAGGTTATTGTATTGTATAATTTTCTCTCTGGCCCTTCATATGTATTATACTTTCATTCAAATGTTTAGTAAGAGCCAGTAAGAAGTGCGTCCCTCCACAATAGCCCTTCACAAATAGTGATTTTTTTTTTAATGTTTTATTTATTCTTGAGAGAGAGAGAGAGTTAGAGCATGAGCGAGGGAGGGGCAGAGAGAGAGCGGGACACAGAATCCAAAGCAGGCTCCAGGCTCCGAGCTGTCAGCACAGAGCCCGACGCGGGGCTCAAACTCACAAACTGTGAGATGACCTGAGCCAAAGTCGGACGCTTAACCGACTGAGCCACTCAGGCACCCCAATAGTAATCTTTGATTATGGAGAAAATGGCAAGGTGGCAGAGGCGGGTCCTCCAAGAGACTATGTGTGTTTCTGACTATTTATTGCTTCTCCTTGAGCTGACTGGCAAGTGTCTGCTTCAACCTTATTCACCCATAGGTGGATTTCTGATACTGCATTTTGTCCACCAGAAAAGAGGCAGCAAGACTGAATGACCTTGAGAAGGTCTCTGGGGGATGGAGTGTTTCCAACTTGTGCCACTAGATTCACCCTTCAACCCTGTCCTGGGCTTCCTTCTTTTGAAAAATTTCCCTCCTGGCTGAGAAGCTACAGCAGTTTGGGGGGAATTTTAGATTCTTGTCCACGGACTCTTCCTTTTTCCCAGAACCTATTTTGTGCAGTTTGAAATACTTTTCCAAAGGGAGTGAGGTGAAAAGAGTGAGGGAAGGTGGGCTGACACAAGAGTTAATGGTCTAAAGTCAGAAGGGTAGAGGTCAGAGCTGTCTTTGAAGTGAGCCCAACAACGCACATGGATTTTCCTGACATAACAAAGCTTTCACATCAAATAAGACTTTGAAGATATTATTTTTGAAGTTGGGGTGTTCCACACCCACATATTTATTGAACATTTCAGGGTCCATTGTTGAGGTAAGAGTCTTCTCATTTCCCTTTCTAAAAATTCCATTTTGGCTCCTAGAAACCTGTTCTTGTATTTGTTTACCTTAAACCCATTTCCTCTCTAAGGACTTGCTCCTGGAGAAAAGGGAGAAAAAAGAAAAAATCCTCTTCTCTTCAGATAATGTGTAGAAAAGGTCAAGTGTTCATAAAGTTTATTCTTTAAAAGCCCCCTAAACACAGCTGTTCTTTAGTCTCTTTGTGATAGCGAGGATCCTAATTAGTGTCAAATTTTTAGGTAAAACCAGGAGAAAAAGGAGTGGTTTGCTGACTTAAGACCTCATGTAAACTAAGCCATGTCTTTAAGACAGGAAGCTAAGGGTAGTAAGAAACCTGACAAATGGTTACTTTGTTCACAGCACGTTATAGGAACACATTATAAGAACGTGTATATAATGCACATTGTATCGATCTGTCCTAAGGATATGTCTAGGGACTACATGTTGGGCTTGGGTCAAAGTTTCTCATCCTCAACAACATTGACATTTCAGTTGGGGAAATTCTTTGTCGTGGGGGGGGGGGGGGCTGTCCTGTGCATTGTAAGATGTTCCACAGCATCACTGGTCTTAACCCCCTAGATCCTGTTAGCATACCACCACCACCACCACCACCCCTGCCAAGTCATGAAAACCAAAACTGTCTTCAAATATTGCCACCTGTCCCCTGAAGGGCAAAAGACCCATGTGAGAACCACTGGGTTATGGCTTGTTTAAATTTGAGTTAGAATCAGTGTTTTTGCAATCCTTATCACACTCTTATTAACACTATAAATTGATAGGTCCAACTTCTCCAGTAGGCTATACTATTTTCAAGAGCAAGGATCCAACATTTACCACATTTTTCCACAGAGAAGCTCCAAAACATTTGATGGGTGAGTAGGTGAATGAGTGTGTGAACAAGTATAAAGGGGAATGATCAAACCAACAAATGGTGGGAAAGTGTATAGAGAGAATTCTTTAAAAGAAGTTTGGTACCTGTCAGGAATTTGAGGAAATTTTTAAATCAATGTTATAGAGAAGATAAAGAAAACAGAGACAGGGACACTGAGAGCGAGTCTCTCCTTGCTAGAGTAGCCGTAACGTGGCACAGAGAAAGACATGGAAGCAACAGCTGGCATTCAGCTTGAAAAGCTTGGCGTCTCACTAGGTCACCAAGTATTCCCAATTTACCATTCCATACAGTCTGCTTTGTCTTGACTGAACTTTACTCAGACTCCTCTCCTTACTACGGATCCCTGGACATTCTGCCTTCTCCAACTCTGAGTAAACACGACACAATATGGAATGTGCCCCAGCCCCCATCAGTTTCTCCTGAAAATTAGCTGACCACAGCAGGACACTTTCCTATCAGACTCCCCTGATCATTTCCCCTTGCTTGTCCAGCTTCCCCTTCAAAGATCCTGCTTATGTCTGCTTGCCCTATAGTGAAGGATTACCCTATAAAAGAAAATCCTTTTTCTGTTTGATTTCAAGATGCTTGCAGATTTTGGCAATCAGAGTGTTCTATTACAAGCCTTTCTTCTAAATAAAGCCTCTCCCTATCAAAGTCTGAATTTGTTTTTGTTTGACACCAGATTTCTGAGCCTGAGTTTTATCCTCTGCAAAGGGAAGAAGAAAGGAAAAACTGGGCTCTACGGGTCCATTCCAGTGTGTGATTTATGGACACCCAAATTCAGTTGATCTATTTCAAACTTGAAGAGGAGAAGTTATGTACACTTCACAAAGCCAGATCAAGTGATTTTCATTCAATTCAATCGTGATGTTCACGAGAAGTCTATTTTTTTTTTTTTTACCAAAGCCTGGAAATGCTTCAATTTCTATCCAATGTGAATTTTAACAAAGCGGCACGCTGCTTTGTTATGCACGGAATGACAAGATGTAATATACGTTGATTCCTTTCTTTCCAGGGGCTCTGGCAGCCTTCGCAGCGGGCTGTGTGAAAGTCAATTGGAACCTTGCGGGAGAGCTGGCTCTGGCGATCTTCTCAGCGGCAGATGCAGGCTCTCTACTTCTCATGCATCACACAACTAATATTTGGGTGTGCTATGCCGGTTTTTTGATATTCAAGTCAAGTTACATGCTTCTCATAACGATAGCAGCGTAAGTATTTGTCATTTCTTTCTTTATCTAAATCTGAAGCAACAAAATAGGTTTATTTATTCTTCCAGTTCTTCTGAATGGCATTTGCAATGTTATATTTAATGCTAAATGTAAACGACAACGGGGGGGGGGGCAGGGGAGAGGCACCTGGGTGGCTTAGTCAGTTAAGCTTTGGACTCTTGGTTTCAGCTCAGGTCATGATCTCACTGTTTTTGAATTCGAGCCCTGTGTCGGGCTCCATGCTGATAGCCTGGGGCCTGCATGGGATTCTCTATCTCCCTCTTTCTCTGCTCCTCTTTCTCTCTCTCTTTCTCTGTCTCTCTCTCTCAAAATAAATACATAAACTTTAAAAAAAATAAGAGACAATACAACTATATTCTTATTTTAACCAGCTCTCTCTTGGGACTTGGTTAAAGTTATTAATCAGGCAAAGAAAATTCAAAGTTCTCACAAGTAATAAACAGTGATCTGCCCTTACATTTTGATTTTTTTATCTTTTTTTATATTTTATTTACTTAATGGAATAATTTTATTGATTTTTTTTATTTTGTAGTCCTCTTTTTTTATTTATTTTAGTAAAAACACAGCATGAGATCTACGCCTCTTAGCAGACTTTTTTTTTTTAATTTTTTTTAACGTTTTTTAATTTATTTTTGAGACAGAGAGAGACAGAGCATGAACAGGGGAGGAGCAGAGAGAGAGGGAGACACAGAATCGGAGGCAGGCTCCAGGCTCTGAGCCATCAGCCCAGAGCCCAACGCGGGGCTCGAACCCATGGACCGTGAGATAGTGACCTGAGCTGAAGTCGGCCGCTTAACCAGCTGAGCCACCCAGGCGCCCCGTTAGCAGACTTTTAAGTGCACTCTACAGTATTGCCGTCTATAGGCACAATGTTGTTCATCAGACCGCTAGAAATTTTTTATGTTGCATTACTGAAAGATCGGTATTTATACATTAAGTAGCAACTCTTCATTTTCCCCTCCACCCAGCCCTTGGAAACCACCATTCTTTCTATTCTTCGCTTCTTTGAATCTGATTACTTTAGACACCTCACATAAATGGAATCGTGCAACATTTGCCCTTCTATGACGGACACATTTTATGTAGCAGAATGTTTCCAGGTTTCATCCATGTTGTCCCAGATTGCAGAATTTCCTTCTTTCGAAGGGCAAATAGTCATGTGTGTGTATATACCACATTATCTTTATTCACGTCTTGGCTATTGAGAATAGCACTGTAACAAACATGGGAGTGCTCGTATCTCTTCTAGACCCTGATTTCGATGCTGCTGGATAAATGCTCGCAAGTGGGAGCTTCTGGATTGTAGGGTAGTTCTCTTTTTAACTTGTTGAGGAACCTCCGCACTATTTTGTATTCCCACCAGCAGTGTACCAGTGTTCCAGTTTCTGCACTTTGATTTTGGTTTCTTAGCAGCATCATTTAATAATACGTGATTGTATCTAATTTTGACTAAGTTAGTTTGCACTCCCCATTTCCCCTACCCGCTTGAATAATCACGGCACATCGATTTCTTTTTGAAACAACTCATCGAATAGTCTCAGAGCAGTTGTAAAGGCGAAGCTGTTCTATAAAACCACATATGAATATAATAAATGTTAAATGACACAGTGGTTTAAACATAGGAAATATTTTATCTAGATTAATGAAAAAAGAAAGAAAATGAGCTGAAGAGGTGATGAGTGTTGCCTAAAGGATTAGGTAGGTATAGCTCCTCCTTTCCTATGTGGCAATGTGTTTCATTTTAGTTAGGAAGTTGATCAGTGATAAAGCAAGCAGCTGAAATAGTTTCCTTGACCTAACATTATGAGCTGCGTAATCTTGGATGTGCTCTTTGGCCTTAGACTTTTTTAGAGGCATGTGGAACATCATGAAGTGAATCAATATATGCATTATGTAGTTCCAGAAGAAGAGAACACAAAGAGAGAGAAAAAAAACATGTAAAGACATAATGGCCAAAAAGTTCCCAAATTTGATGAAAAACATTACTTTACATATCCAAGAAACCATAAATATTAATTTAAAATGTTAATTTACACGTTCAAGGAGCTCACCCATGAACTCCATGTAACGTGTTTAGGTTTAAGCCTACCAGTTTGTTATTGTTTACTATTTGTCCCACCTGTTCATTTGTCTTTATTCGTTTTTTGAAGTCAATTGAGCTTTCGTATTAATTCCATTTTATTTCCTGTATTGGTTTTTCTTGGCTAAGTCTTTATGTCTTTAGTGGGATTAGGGTTCTTAACTCATCAGTTTTCCTTAAATTAATGTTGTACCACTTCTTGTCTAAATACTTTAGAGCAACATAATTCCATTTACTCCCTGTCCCTTGTACTGTTTCACAGATTGTACTTCAGTAACTGTTATAAACCCTACAATACGTTATTATTCCATTTGCTATAAACTGAAAGTTATCTTTTAAAAATGAAGACAGGAAAAAAATAATCTCTTATGTGTGCTCATAGATTTACCTTTCTCAATACTTTTCATTTCTTTCTATATCCAAGTTTCCATCTGCTCTTGATTCCCTTCAGCCTGAAAACTTCCTTTAACATTTCTTGTAGTACAAACCTCCTGGTGACAATTTCTCTCAAATTTTATGCATTTAAAAATGAAGTTTACTGTCATTTCTAAGTACAGTTCTGCTGATCAGAATTCTTAGTTGATAGTGTTTTGTTATATTTTGTTTTGTTTTTCCGTTCAGCATGTTCAAGATTTATCCTTCCATTGTCTTTCAGCTTGCATTAAGGAGTTAGTTGTCATTCTCATTGCTGTTCCCCTAAATGTGATGGTAATTTTGCTCTAGGCTGCTTCTAAGATTTTCTGTTTTTATTTGGTTTTCAGAAGTTTGACTATACTTCTGTTTTCTTAATGGGATAGCATGATTTTTGGCTTACCCTGTTACTTTCTTATTGTTATTTCAGTCTTTTCTGACCTTCAACATCCTAACGAGATCTGTCTTCCCCCGCTTTTGTTCTAGAAGATATTTGGAATTGTTTTGTGTTGTTTTGTTGTTTGTTTGTTTGTTTTGTCTTCGAAATTTAACTCTTGATTAGGAAAAAGAACTCAAGCCAAACCTAAATCCGTTTGGTTTAACGCTCAATGGCTATATGTAGGAAAATGGAGAACCTGAAAGTTAGCAACAATATTTTTTCAGAGTTATTTGTACTGTCCCCGGCCACAGCTTCTACACAATGAAAAGATAAAAGTATTATTCTTGAATGTTTCAGAACAGATTGGTTCACAGCCATCTGCATTTCTACTGCATACCATGAAGCAAGTCAATATTGTTCTACTAAAGAAACAACTAAGAAAATTTGAAGGAAAAAAAAGCTAGATTAACTGTCAGAATATGAGATGGTTTCGGAAAAAAACACAACCCAAATGTTTTGGTGTATTGATAAATTCTCAGAATGATTTATTATAGACGTACAGAAGTAGAGGGGTAAGTCACACGAATAGTAAAATGCTGCGATTCTGGGAGCCCGTGACGATGGAACTCATACACTGACCATCAGGGTTTTCCCAGACGGTATGTTCAGAGCATTCTACATAAAACTCAGTGATCATCTAATTTGTCCATTCAGTCAGGTGACTGTTAAGTTTAGTGAAGGATTATTTTAGACATAATTAACTTTGGCTACATTATTTAGATTATCTAATTACTGAGCAGCGCTCAACACGTAGTATCTTAATGTCGGGATACACACTCACCGTGGGGAAAAGAAGAGAACTTAACTTCATAGATCTGTCAAATTTGGTGCTGAATGAAATTATCACACACATGTCCACCTTCAGAATACTGATTGAATATCATTTTCTCTGTAGGTGAATCCAATCACTCTAACTCCATTTACATCTTATTACTTCTCCAGCTTCTAAGAAAATTTCCAAATAAATTCGGCAAGTGTTGGAGACATGAATCTCTAGTACAAAGGGTTAGTGTTCAGATTTGGAAGGAATTCTAAGATAATTGACCAGCCATGGTTTCAACCATCATGTGATACAAGAAGTTCATAAAAAATAATTTGATTTTTCTACAAAAAGATATTTACTACCTATATCTTTTTCATGATAAAAACTGATAAATTTAATTAAATATTAGTCAAAGCAGTTCTCTGGTAACAGTTAAATATTCCCTGTTGGAGTATAAGCTCTGTGAGGATAGAATCAAGTTAGTTCATTGTATACCTTGGTGTTTGACCCTAGTTCTTGCTTCATAATAAGCATTTGGTTAGCACTTCTTGAAAAAAAAAAAAAAGTGAATACAATAATGCAATATTAAAAAAAAAAAACTTTGGGCTATTGATTTTTTTTTAATTAAACCATTCTATTTTTTATAGGCACAAAGTAATGTGCTTTTAAAGTTCATCGATTTATTTTTGAGAAAGATCATGAGGGAGGGAGGGGCAAAAAGAGGGAGAGAGAGAATCCCAAGCAGGCTCCATGCTGTCAGCACAGAACCCAATGTGGGGCTTGATCTCATGAAATGTGAGATCAGGACCTGAGCCGAAATCAGGAGTCAGATTCTTAACCGACTGAGCCATCCCAGCACACCAATGTATTTTTTTTTAATGCTTTAGAAAACGTTGCTATTACTTTCCTTTAAGTTATAAGGTAAATTGATAAATGCCAATCCTATATTTTCATAATATGTGGAACATAAATGATCAAATAAAATTTCAAAGTGGTACTATCTTATAAAATTATAGACTATCTCAGAGGTTCATCTGTATTTAGTGCTAAATGCCTCACGGATGAACGTGATACAATTCTCTTTCCAAGAACTTACCAGCCCTGGCCAGTGGTTGCTTTAGGCCTACATAGAAATAATCCAGTAGGAGCTTTGAAATAAGATTTTAATCAGGGGGTGCCTGGGTGGCTCAGTTGGTCAAGTGTCTGACTTTGGCTCAGGTCATGATCTCACCATTCGTGGTTTTGAGCCCCCTGTCGGGCTCTGTGCTGCCAGCTCAGAGCCTGGAGCCTGCTTCAGATTCTGTGTCTCCCTCTCTCTCTGCCCCTCTCCTGCTCATGCTCTGTCTCTCAAAAATAAATAATGTTTAAAAAATTTTTAAAACAAAAGATTTTAGTCAGTATTTCGGGTTTAGACTGAAAAAAATCTTAGGATTCAATGCCACAGTCAGCCTGATGTCAGTATTACGTCTCCATCTGAATCCACCACATGTAAAGGTCTTATCCCAAACCAAGTAATCACTGATAAGCTGTTGAAGCATCTGTAAATATTAAATCAAGATTCCAACCTGGAATAATTTGCATACTAAAAGGGAAGCTGCCATTTGACTTAATCTAGGTTTCAAAAGCATCTGTCTCCTGTAACATTTCTTTCCAAAGGAACAATTGTTAGCTGAGCAAGAAAATCCCAAAATTATAAAGCCTGTTTGGCCCACCCGTTATATTCACTTTGTGGGATCTAGGATTATTTATGGGCTTTGCTATGTTTAATTGGTAAGTTTTTGCACTGAAATAATACATTTTCATTGAATCACATAATTTTTAAATGCTTGGATTGTTTTTTGCTGTGTGGATTTGGGGAGGGGATGTGAAAATAGTTAAAACTTTCCATTTGTTTTCATATTTTTAAATAGATTCAGGTTATAAATGTCTTAGCTAAATTAGGTGGAACAATTCTAATGCATACATGTCAGTCTTGCCTGGCTAACATTAAAAACCCAATAAATTATTTAAAATGAACTAATGCCAGATTGAATCAACTGTGAAAGAAAAGAATTTGTGAGTTTTCCAGAGAAAAATTCCCCTATTAGACTCTGAAACCGCTAACGTAGACAGTCAATGATCCAGTGAACAATCTCCAAATAAATAAAAACTCATCAAAGGGGCTTGTGATTTACTCATTGATACGTCTAAGTTAAAAAGTGACTGATAAACCATAGCCACATCCAGTGATGTTCAGTGCTCCCTCGTTGCAGAACATTTGGAATATTTGGTTCAATTTTAGAAAAGGTTCATTCATTTTAAATTCTTAAAATACATCACATCGCATGGAATGTGAAAATACAACACTTCACTATTTCATTTACCCTTCACTCCTTTTTCTCTGCTAGAAGAGCTTTTAGCAAGAAACTGTCAACAGAAGCCTGGGCTTCCTGAGGGGAGCCAAGTCTTGGGAACAACACGATTCCTTGCTCTGTATTTAAAAGCCCACATATGTATGCTTTCAAAGCTCTTTCCATTTGTACAATGTTAGATTTCAGATTGCTGTTAACCTCAGTGTGGAACGCTATGCCCTGGTATTTGGAATCAACACCTTCGTTGCCTTGGTGATCCAGACTGTCATGACTATAGCTGTGGTTGACAACCAGGGACTGGGGCTTCCAGTCAGCATACAGGTAAGTGCATGATTCTGTGCTCTCACTGACACAGAGGCATACTTTGGAAACTATACACACACACACACACACACACACACACATTTATATTATTATACATAGTAATCAGACTTTCTGAGATATAATTTTCATACAATAAATTGACACATAAATAAATGTATATACAGTTCTGTTAATTTAGGCAAAAACACAGCTGTGTAGCCACCACCACATGGAAATAGAGTGCCTTCACCGAGAAAATGCCATGTCCCTCTGCAGTCAGTCGCCTCTCTCCACAGCACCCCCAGAAACCCACTCATCACTTTTCTATCCCTATAGGTTTGTCATTTCAGAAAGTCATATAAATGGGGCACCTGGGTGGCTCAGTCAGTTGAGTGTCTGACTCTCGATTTCAGCCCAGGTCATGATCTCATGGTTCGTGAGATCGAGCCCCACATGGGGCTCTGTGCTGACAGCATGGAGCCTGCTTAGGATTCTCTCTCACCCTCTCTCTCTGCCCTTCCCCTGCTCGCTTGCTCTCATTCTCTCTTTCTCTCAAAATAAATAAGTATTTTTTTAAGTCATAAATGGAATCATAGTGTCTATAGCCTTTTGTTTCTGGCTTTTTTCATTTAGCATAGTGTCTTCAATGGAATAATTTTGTATTGAGAGATATAAACATGATGAGGTTAAGATATATTCTAGTTCTTTTTTATTTTTTTTAATTGTAGAGATATAGAGCACGTGCTCACACAAGCAGGAGAGAGGGGCAGACGGGGGGAGAGAGAGAAAGAGAGAGAGAGAGAGAGAGAGAGAGAGGGAGAATCTCAAGCAGGCTTCACACTGAGCATAGAGCCCGACATGTGACTCAATCCCACGACCCTAGGATCATGATCTGAGCCAAAATCAAGAGTCGGACACCCAACCATTTGAGCCATCCAGGCACCCCAATGCATTCTATTTCTTAAGAAAATTTTTTATTAAACAGGTGACCTTTTCATTAAGTAGGTGCTAGAGTGAAAGAATGACCTAAAATAGAGCCATGAAGTCATTCCACTTTAAGTGGTTCTCATTACCCACAGCTAAAGGTTTTTCTTGCTCTGGCTAAAGTTCAATCTTATTAAAGCTTAGTTCACAAATTTCGTAAGCCTACTCAGTCTTACGGACAAAATGGTTGATCTTACATGTCTCTACATATCCAATGCAAATGTTTAGAATATTGAAATGTCTTCTTTAAAAAGAAAAAGAGAAAAAGAAGTCATTTCAAGAAACACAATTGACACCGGGACATTTAAGAAGTTTATTTTAGGGGCGCCTGGGTGGCTCAGTCGGTTGGGAGACCGACTTCGGCTCAGGTCATGATCTTGCGGTCCGTGAGTTCGAGCCCCATGTCGGGCTCTGTGCTGACAGCTCAGAGCCTGGAGCCTGTTTCAGATTCTGTGTCTCCCTCTCTCTCTCTGACCTTCCCCCCGTTCATGCTCTGTCTCTCTCTCTGTCTCAAAAATAAATAAACTTAAGAAAAAATTTTTTTAAAAGAGGTTTATTTTAATGTCACACTAGTTCAATAGAAAGAAAGACATCTTCATTGAATAAATACAACACTAAGATTGATTCAGACTCAATTCTTTTTGAGAACATAAAACAAACAATTGTTAGTTTCTAACATAAAATTTAAATTCCTGGTTTATTCCCCAGCTTGAAATTTGCTGTCCAGCTTTTTAGAAATTACTGGGTGTGATGTGATCGAGAGAGCGCAAGCTTGAAAACAACCAAGAGTGGATTTGAACCTTGATGTTCATTAGTGATTTCTTAAGAACTTTTTATTTGGGAAAATTTCAAATGCATTTTAAAAATGGAGAGAATAGCGTCGTGATGTCTCAGGCACCCGTCACCCAAACTTAGCAATTATCGTTTTATGGCCAATCTTGTTTTCTCTGCACCTGCCACCCAGTTCTCCACCCTTACCCTGGAGATGTAGTTTTGTTTTAATGTCTCAGGTTTCTGTTCAGTAACATGGAAAATATAAAACCTACTTTATGAGATCTTAGCTTAGATGCCCACCTGTAAAATACACCATTCCTGGCCGGTAGGGTACTCAATACATGGTTGCGTTCCTCTCTTTTCTTAATAGAAAAAAAGAATAATTATTCACCTTAGTCAACACTGTTAGGATGCGCTTATTGTTTCTAAGGCCTTCTTCATACATCACACCTCCAGATATTTCCTTCATTTTTCTACAAATCCATTGTGTCTTAATCTGAAATTAATGAATTCCTAGAACAGAAGGAGACAAAACAGAACTTGAGAAGAAAATTGCCCGTCAATCTGCCTGTCCTCCTCTCTGCCACTATTTTGTGTAATCTGATTTAAACGACTGCTTTGTGGGAAAATCAATACATTTTGACCTTTCTGAGGAGTTCTCGCAAACATCAAGAGCTGGGGGTGAAAATTAAATTTGGCAGTAAAAGTCAAGCTCCACCTTTGTTTCCCCTGATAATTCAAGATGTCCAAATGGTTTTATCTTCGCAACAAAGGGGAATCTGGATTCGGGGCACTCCTATAAAATCTTTCATTATATTTCTATCTATCTTCTTTTGTAGCCTCTGCCAATATCCTCAATGCTAGCACAATTTTCATAGACGTTCTTTCATGTAAGTTACTTAATGTAAAACTCAACTCCTGAGTAAAGGACTAGTTTACCTGGATGCCAGAGCCGGGTAAGCAAAAAATATTTAGTCCAAAGGCATAACAGAAGACAAATCCTATTTCTATAAAATATTCCCCAGACAAAAGAAGTCTCATTGCAGATCCCTGGTTTTGAAAAGCAACCTTCTTAAAAATTGATTTTGGGTAAGAATCTGATTGAATATGCTTGAATTAAACTTTGGAGAGCCAAGAATATACAGGTATATTGATTAATAACTCCCAAATCTCAATCCTAAATGCCTATTTGTCATTGATTATGCACTTACGATAGCCCATGAGCTTCCTACTATAATTTCAAGTGCCATTTTAAAAGATTGGAATCTAAAAAATAGAAAATACAACCTAAGTCAGCATTTTCATATGACTTAGAGATTCAGCAGAGAGAAGTCTGTGTTGAGACATCCTGAACTAAGTCCCCCATTTTCTCATTATTTCTCAAAGTGTTATCACAGAATAAGCTTTTTATAACTTTCTCAATTTAAAAGGACCATAGAGATCTTGAAAAGAGGTTCCACGTACATCTTTGAATATTACTAAAAGGCTAAGGGGAAAAGGCCCATGAGAAAAGTTAAAAGCATCTTTTTACCTCATCTAGAAAAAGCTAAGGAGTAATTGAGCTAGTTGTGTAAGAAGTGGTAACTTTAAAGCGTGTCTTTACTAAAGACCTAAGATAATACTGCGGTATACTGATGATATAAAATAATTTTCTGGGGAAGTTTCGTTTTTTAAAAAAAATAAGTGAAATCCATTAAGTCTAAAGTTATGAGGGACTTTTGCAGGGAATGGGTGAGTAACACACAACTCCAAAAAGGCTGATTTTTTAAAAAGTACTCTTTTTGTCAGGTGAAAGTGGTGATAACACCTCACAAGTTTCACGCCAAGACACCCAACTATTTCCAGGTTGGTTACCTGTTACTATAGCCCTCCAGCCCTCCCATCCCCAGACCCCGCTCCCCCCTCCAAGTTGCAGAGATACCCCTTGGAATGGGCAACACATTGGTAACCAGAAATTTCATGTTGATTGTGGGAGATGCCATTCATTCAACTCCCATTCATGAATCTCATTACCCTCCTTCTCCCTGGATAGTCTTGAAGCTTAAGCTATGAAGAGCAACGCTTGATGTCGTAAGGGAGGAAAAATATTGTTTCTTCCTACCCTACTTGGTTGTCAGCTGGGTCTCTGTAACAAAGATTAACAAAAGTACGCAACTGTGTTTGATTATAAGTTTTATGTAACGCGGGAGCCTTCATGAGGAAGTGAAGACACAAAGAAATAGTTAAGCTGGAGTGTTTTTATGCTAGATTTGATAAAGAGTAGAGAGTTGGGGAAAATAAATACGATAGGACAAGAAGGTTACGAGCTAAGAATAGTAAGCTGGGGAAGCTTCACACAGCCTGTTCATTCAGATTTCTTTCCGTGTCCTTTTATCTTCGGAGATAAGGATGTTCCTTTCCTCCGAATATAGACACTAGGGTCTTATGACCTGCTCCAGGGGACGGTCAGAAAGTCCTTCCTGCACCTGCTATATCTCAAATTCCTTCAGTTAAAAAATATTCCCTATGCCTAAGTGCCATATTTGGGGGTAAATTGTCCTGAACCCTATCACCAGCAAGTGGGGGGAAGTACACATGAAAAAGAAAAGAGAAAGGGCATTGGTGTAAAGTGATCCCTCAATGTCATAAAAACCACAGCTGCCGCCCTGCTCTGTCTCCCCTGTCCTCACTGAGAAATGCAAAATGATCCTCGCCAGCTCTCTTGGCAGGAAGCCACTGCACTCAGCCACTCTGGGACCAGATGGACCCTGATTACGCACTCCATTAGATTATCTGGCTAGGATAACTGGTACTTTCGTCTGCCTTAAATTAAATAAAAATTAGAATCATGAAAATGGATTTTTAGTTTTAGCCCCAAAGGGCTTAATAAGGGAAGGGGCACTCTAAACAGAAAGATTATCTCACAAAAAGGAGAACGGCGATGCTATTATTTTAAGTGCATGAAATGGGGATTCGTTCAGGTATTGGGCAGCCTCCCATACATCAAACCTGAAATTTTTCAGATGTGTTGAAATCATGGAATATTTGCCGGTCTCGATAGCTCAGATGAGCGTGTTCAGTTCAGACTCATTACCTCAAACATGTGAGATACGTGTTCCGTCGGACTTAGGTTTCGCTACTTTGTAAACTATTTTGGAATCTTAACCCAAAGAATAGCTGAAGGTGAAGCCAGATTTTCATTATCAAACAAAATACATGGATTTTCAATGAGTTTGGGTCCTGACCTTCAGACATTGTCTTGCTTTCCTACTCTTCTGTTCTAGTGGAAATGATCTGAATGCAGGTACCTTAGAGGAATTGGGGTTAAGGGATTGCATTTGAAGAAGGAGAAGAAGGGTGGATGTCCAGGTTGTTTAAGTTTAAAGTTTAAACAAATGTGAAAATATTAAATTAAGAAAGACTTTCATTAAAAGCTACGTACTTTTAAAGATATTAAAATAAGAAAGGCCTCGTTCCACTAAAGCCATCGACTCGTTATCGGAAAAACACATGACGCCATAGAACACCTAAAACTCCTGGATATAAATTGAAGATTTTTTAATAAATGGCTGAATTGGTAAGAAATAAGAAAACGCCCCGGAGGTCAAAGCAGGAACAGGAAACCAGATAGATAAGGGCACACCGGGTCTGTCATGTGCTCCAGCATATGCTGGACTGATTCTCCCAGTGACCTGGAATGTTGGTTTTAGTGGCGACCCCAAATCTACACTGTCAGTGAGTGATGAAATAGAACATGAAATTACGGCGGGGGTGGGGGGATCTCCAGCAAAGAAGATGAACCGGGGTGATGCCAGAGGAATTTATTTTAGAGATTTGCTTCAAAAGCCAGCACTTACATAATTCCAGGGCCCAATTTCTACATGCTAAACGTTATTTTTCAAGCTGAGTATTTAGTTTAAAGTGCCCCTGGTTGGTAATGGCCCCAGGCACTTATACGTGTCCAAATAAATGCTGTCTGGAAGACTGTCCTTCCATGCAGAAATCAAAAAACCTGCCGCAGATATAAAAGTCCAAAATCATGCATAGATATAAAGTACCATGAGCAAGCCAACTGAAGTAATAAAGAATCAGACCGACAGAGATTTGAGACAGAGGAATTAGCATCAGAATGTAAAGTAAGATGTTTACCACGTCGGTACACAGAGGAAAATGATAACATAAGAATGGAACAAGATACATCATGAATATCTGGGAAAAATAGAACTAACCAGAATTAGGAACTTAAACATGTTAAGGGCAACGTAGACACATACGTAGGAAAAATTACTGAATGGGAAGAAATCACCAAGAATGCAGCACAGACAGTGAGAGAAGTGGAAAAATTATTCATACGCATGGGGATTAAAATGAGAAAGTTCAACAAATACCTATTTCGAGTTCTTTGATGAGATAATAGAGGTAATAGAGGGGCACATGGGTGGCTCAGTGGGTTAAGCATCCGACTTCGGCTCAGGTCCTGATCTCAAAGGTTTGTGGATTCAAGCCCCGAAGTGGGCTCTGTGCTGACAGCTCAGAGCCTGGAGCCTGGAACCTGCTTCAGATTCTGTGTCTCCCTCTCTCTCTGCCCCTCCCCCTGCTCATGCTCTCTCTCTCTCTGTCTCTCTCTCTCACTGTCTCTCTCTCTCTCAAAAATAAATAAACATTAAAAAAAATTCTAAGGTAGCAGAGAGGCAGATAAATATACACTGAGAATTTTCCACTAGTAATCAAAAGCATGTATTCTTAGAATTAAGAAGCCCCCAAAAATCTCAAAAAGAGTAAGTAAAAGAAAATTCATATCTAAACACACTGGGTTAAATGCAGAAAATCAAAGAAAAAGAAATCTTAAAAATAGAGAAACAGAACATCAGCTATAGAGAAATTATAATAGACAACGGACTTTTCAGTAGCTCACGCGGAAGTCAGAAAATCAATGACTTCAAGTGTCGGAGACAAAAACTGCCAGCCTGGAATTATAGACAAAGAGAAACCACATTTTAGAAAAGACAGCAAGGAGGGCGCCTGGGTGGCTCAGTCGGTTGAGTGTCTGACTTCGGCTCAGGTCATGATCTCACGGTTCGTGGGTTCGAGCCCCGCAACGGGCTCTGTGCGGACAGCTCAGAGCCCGGAACCTGCTTTGGATTCTGTGTCTCCCTCTCTCTCTGCCCCTCCCCCACTCGCGCTCTGTCTCCGTCTCAAAAATAAATAAACATTAGAAAAAAATTGAAAAAACAAATAAATAAATAAATAAATAGGAGAGCAAGGAGCATCTGGGTGGCTCAGTCAGTTAAGCGTTTGGATTCTTGGTTTTGGCTCAGGTCGTGATCTCACGGTTCATGAGACCCAGCCCCACGTCGGGCTGTGTACTGACAGCACAGAACCTGCTTGGGATTCTCTCCCTCTGTCTCTCTGTCTGTCTCTCTCTCTCACCCTCCCCCACTAACTGAGCTCTCCCTCTGTCTCTCCCTCAAACTAAACAAACATTAAAAAATAAATAAATAAAACTGAGGGCACATTAAAAAATAATAAATAAATAAATAGAAACGAGAGCACAGTGAAGACATTTGCAAACAAACGGAAATGGGATGAGTGTGTTATCACCAACAAACCTTTACAAAAGCAATTTCTCAAAGATGCACCTGAGGAAGAAGGAAAATTATCCCAAGAGGAAGGTATTTCCCAAAAGAAGGAATGTGAAAGAAAGAAAGAAAGAAAGAAGCAAAGAAACAAAGAAAGAAAGAAAGAAGCAAAGAAAGAAGAAAGAAAGAGAAGAAAGAAAGAAAGAAAGAAGCAAAGAAAGAAGAAAGAAAGAAAGAAAGAAAGAAAAGCAAAGAAGAAAGAAAGAAAGAAAGAAAAGCAAAGAAGAAAGAAAGAAAGAAAGAAAGAAAAGAAAGAAGAAAGAAAGAAAGAAGAAAGAAAGGTGTGAGTAAATCAAAACACGAAGCATTTAAAAGTTACATTTTACATCTTGAGGAGTTTCTTTAAAAGATGTCCAAAGTACTCGACAACAGTGATATCTGTCAGCAGAAGGATGTTCAGAACGAAAGATTTTGTACTGTTGCAGAGGAGGGCAGGAATTACCGATGGGCCACTGCCGGGGGGCAACACCAAGCGGGGAGCGGGGTGTAAGTCCCTCCGGCGGGGAGGTGGGTTTCATCACCTGCATTGTTCAAATTGCCGCAGCGTGACGATAACGACACGCAACAGACTTTTAATCAGTTTTGCTACAGTTTTGAAGTTCTCTGCAGACAGTTCTCCCCCTTACTGCCTGTACCTGAAGCATACAACAGCCACCAGCGTCAGCTTAACACATCATTGCTTTGTTTATTTAAGAGCTGCTATTTCAAGTGTAACTAGGAAAGAATCAGACGTTGATTATGCAATTATTATACAGGAGAGAGAAATAAAGCATAGCACATGGAAAAACAGTCACACGAAAGAGTTCGAGAAAGGAGGGGAAAATTGAAGAGCGTGAGAAATAGGGAAAATAGGGCGGTAAAAAATACAAATAGGTTAATTATCGCTAAATAATAAATTAACTCATGGGTTGAACTGCCAACACACAGGAAACAGGAGAAGCAGAAGAACTCATTAAGTGACGTCCACGGATGTCAACCATAAAACACCAGAGTCTGGGAAAGGACAGGTTTCCAACAAATAAAATGAAGACTGATCATGTCTTGAGAAATTCAGCAATCAATCACGATGTGTGGATCTTCTTTGAAATCTGATTCATACCCAGAAACTAAAACTATTCTGAGACAAGCAGGGAAATTTGAGCCCTGACTAGACAATACTAAAGAATTGTTAGGGTCCGCCGTTGAGTGTTCGACCCTTGATTTCGGCTCAGGTTATGATTCCTGAATTTAAAATTTTAAATGAAAAAAAGAAAATGAGAATAAAAAAAAAAAAAGAAAACAATTATTTTTTTCATTGTTAATTTTTTAAGTGTGATAATGATTTGTGGTTATGCTTTTGTGCATCTTTATTTTTATTTTTTTAATGTTTATTTTTGAGAGAGAGAGAGAGAGAGAGCGCGGGAGTGTGAGTGGGGGAGGGGCAGAGAAGCAGGCCCTAGGGTCTGAGCTGTCAGCACAGAGCCCGACGCGGGGCTCCAACTCCCGAGCTGTGAGATCATGACCTGAGCCAAAGTCAGACGCTTAACCGACTAAGCCACCACGGTGCCCCCGTGCATCCCTATTTTTAAAGATACAAACTAAGGGGCCCCTGGGTAACTCACCCAGTTAAGCGGCCGAGTCTTGATTTTGGCTCAGATCACGATCTCATCTCATCCCATGAGATGGAACCCTGGGGCTCGGCTCTGACATTGCTGAACCTGCTTGGGATCCTCTCTCTCTGTCCTTCCCCAGCTTGCAAGTGTGCCCTCTCTTGCTCTCTCTCAAAATAAATAAACATTTTTTAAAAAGATATAAACTGAAATATTCATTACATGATATGATACTAGATTCAAATTAATCTGTGAGACGAAAAGGTAAGTGGTTGGGGCACTATGGAAGCAAGACTGGCTATGAGCTGATAATTGATGAAACCAGATCACGGATTTATGGGCATTTGTATACTATTCTGTCCACTTTTGTGAATGTTTATAATTTTCCAAAAATAAAAGTTAAGTGATTCCAAGCTAGACAGACCAGTAAAAAAAAAAAAACAAAAACGAATAAATAAAGACAATAAAAATATTTTCAGGTTAGATTCTTACAACTATGGTCTATTTACAGAAAACACATCTAAAATGGAAAGACATCTAAAGTTTGGAGTGGGGAGGGAAAATTCATATGATGCAAACAAAAATTTTAAGAGTTAATATAGTTAAATTTTCTAAAAGACAAAGCATAATTAAGTCGTCTTGATCTATATATCTAAGGAGAGTCGTTAAAAATGACCAAAAGTCGGGGCACCTGGGTGACTCAGTCGGTTGAGCATCCGACTTCAGCTCAGTTTATGATCCCACGGTTTGTGAGTTTAAGCCCATCATCAGGCTCTCTGCTGTCAGCACAGAGCCCACTTGGGATCCTCTGTCCCCCGCCTCTCTCTCTGCCCCTTTCTTGCTGGTTCTCTAAATAAATAAATAAATAATTTTTTAAAAAATGATTCAAGGTTAATGTATTATTCATTAGTAATATATCTGGGTTCTAAAATTCTACATATCTATTAATATCATTTCAATATTTTGGATAGGAACACTGTCAAGCATGTTACGGTCTAAGAAAAAAATGAACTCCCAATTTCATATACTAAATGTGAATAGAAAAAAAGGAAGAAAAACGAGAAGGAAGTCTATATAGAGTCTATATAGATGGAGAACTTCAGAACTACGGAAACAGTTGACATTGATTGAATTCTACTATGTGGGTACTTTTCTGTGCACCCTACATGTAATAACTCATCTAATCCTCACAACAAATGTGTAAATATGGGTATTATTGTAATTTTACAATTTGGAAAACTGAGGCAGAGAGGATCCATGATCTGTTTAAAATCTCACAGCTAGTAGTAAAGCATCATTACCTACCTGTAGTGTTGAACATCCATTTTTATATCATTCATGATTTCTCTCTTTTTTTTTTTTTGTCTTCTTTTAGTTTTTAATCTATGGGAGTTATTTCTCTGTCATTGCTGGAATTTTCCTCATGAGAAGCATTTACATAATCTATTCAGCCAAATGCAGACAGGGAAGATGTAATTCTACTACTGACCAGAAACCACATGATCCAGAGGACTCCATTTCTGATATGAACACAGTGACGCAGTTTTAGCCTGGTCTCTCCTATCATGGACTCAGAAGACGGACTGTTCGGAAAATATATGGCGCTAAACTACATGGCATTTTAATTTTTTGTCCTAGATTAAGACACCGTAAAAGACAGAATTATCATCAACACTACATCAAAACCTCAGCTACGGGCTGGTGAGCAGGGTACAACCAAAAACTGGAGTTGACCAAGTTGAAACCAGCCATCTTTATGGCCTCGGTGAGCAACTGGGACCCTAAATACTATTTGAATACTTTGAAGTCCATCCTAAAACAACATGGAAATCAGACAAGTGGGACCATCCAAAAACAGAAACATGAAATATCCCAGAGTTAATGATATATATTAGCTTTCTGTGCCCAACCTCATAAAAGTGTGATTTGTTTTGATCTAGGTAATAAAGAAGTTTCTAGCACAGGTCTGATGCATATTAAATGATCAATACGTGATAACCGGGACTGCTGGGTGACTTGGTCAGTTAAGCATCAGACTCTTGATTTCGGCTCAGGTCATGATCTCAGGGTCATGATATCGAGCCTCGCATCAGACTCCCCACTGACGGCGCGAGGTCTGCTTAGGATGCTCTCTCTCCCATTCTCTCTCTCTCTCTCTCTCTCTGCCCCTCCCCCACTCACCTGGGAGCACATGCTCTCTCTCTCAAAAAAAATAAAATATGCGATAACCATATTGTATTCATATTGTATACTACCAAAAACATTAGAATGGGGAAAATAATTTAATTCCCCCAAAATGAGGCCAAAAAATTAAGGGAAAATTTTTCCTTAAACTTTACCATGACCCTGGATGAAAAGACTGAATGTTGTAATGATTTCAGTTCTTCTCAAACTAATTTATGAGTTTGTTGCAATTTGTGACGGTCTTATGTGTCCACTTGACTGGGCCAAGTTTCTCATTGATTCTAATAAGCACTAATGGAGGTATTGCTGTGATGTATTTTGCAGATGTGATCAAAGTTCACAATTAGTTGACTTTCAGTAAGGGAGATTATCCTAGATAATCTAGATGGGACCAATCCAATCAGTTGAAAGTCCTTAAGAGAAGAACTGAGCCTTCCCAGAAGAAGGAGACGTTCCATCTGTGGACAGGAGCTTCGGGTCATGCCTGAGAGTTCTAGCCCACGCGTCCTGATGGCCTGCCCTATGAGTTTTGAACTTAGCCTCATCAGCCCTGACAATCAAGTAAGCCAACTCCTTGAAATACATTTTTTTACTATATGTCTCCACTGGTTCTGTTTCTCAGGTTGAATCCTGATTGATACAGATTTTGGTACCAGGAGTGGTTGTTGAGGACACATCTACAAGGCCAACTTTTCTGAACTGTTTCTGGGTTTCCTGGAACTGGGTATCTAATCTAGTTAGGTTTTAAGCCACCATGAATCTGTTTCCGGTCATAAAGAGACCACTAACAGTCATGGCATGATGTAGTTTTAGACATACAAGTGTCACCATTGGGCCCTCCTAATCAAATACTACATTAGTTTCCTAATGATCTTATAACAAACTACCACAAATGGAGAGGCATTAAACAACAGGAACTTATTTTCTCAAAGTTATGAAGGCTAGAAGTCTGAAATCAAGGTGTTGGTGAGGTCCTACTTGCTCTCTGAAAACTTGGTCTCGGGGAGGGTTCTTCCTTGCCTCTTCCTAGATTTTAGCAGTTGCTGGCAATTCTTAGCCTCCCTTGACTTGTAGACACATCACTCCAGTCTGTTCTTCTGGTGTCACATGATGTTCTCCCTTTGTGTCTGTGTCTCTATGTCCAAAGTCCCCTCTTAGTATAAGGAGACCAATCATGTTGGATTTAGGGTTGACCCTAATAAAGTCACATTAATAGGTTCCAGATGAGCATCAATTTTGGACGGGACAATATTCAGCCCAGTTGAAATACCTATAGGAGGTGAGGTTCTGGATTGCTGTGTATTTGTCGGTTCAGGATGTTTTACTTAACCTGAAGAGAATAATGGAATTGGCAGGCTGCTCCTGGAGCAGTACACACACACACACACACACACACACATATATATATATATATTCTCACTGGAGAAAATAAGGGAGAAATAAGGATGACCTCAGGGCTTCAAATTCCCAGCTCAAAGTGCTGCATTAATGACCTGAAAGCTCTAATATCATCCCTGAAATAAACGCAAATCTCCTGCAGCCACAGAGCTGAGATTTCTGATAACCAGACCCAGAGTCTCATTCTGCAAGTGGCTGATTTACAACATAAATTGAATTCCTAACCCTGCAGGGTGTCTTCTGATAAAGTGAGGACACTCGTTGGGAATAAATGAAATCCTGAAAACTGGAATGGAGACATATGGTCATATCTCAATAAAGCTGGGGACATCTGACCCCTAGATCTGCCAAGTCTTTGCCCTTAGAGGCTGCCCTTCCACCCCTGCTTAACGAGGGGTCCTATAATGGCAGCTGTTTCAGCAGGCCCCAAAAGGTAAAATACAAAATGTATGGAGAAGCATTACACTCCAAAAGAGACACATGGTTCCCCCAGCTTGTATAGAAACCTAGAAATCTAGATAATATGTGTGGAAATGGACCTTAAGGATGTAGGATCATGATAGAGGGAACATAAAGTTGGATCAAGCGGAATTTGTTGATATGGGTTGCCAGTTTGGTTGGTTAGCTGAAACATGAAGCCCACCCTAAAGAAGTTGAAATGCCAGAAGTGCCTTGGTGTGCTATAGAGGAAGGTATTCCAAAGCTTAGGCAAAGTATGATATTAGAGTGGATTTATCATGCGGATTTGTTCACCCAACATGGGAAGGTCCAGAAGACACATCTTTTACCATAACTTTGAGAATATATTTGTGAGAGCAGCCCAGCGTTCTAGAACTCTGTGGCTGCTTTGCTCTATGGGTCAGAAATTCCAGTGGGAGCTGCTACCCATGAACTGGGGACATTCAAATACAATGGAGATGATGGGATCCCAGGGTGGCAGGAGCCACATGGAGACATTGAGTTGCTAAAGACAAGATGGGTATGGTTACCATAATGGACAATGGAGCCAAAGCAGTGGTCAGAATAGTCTACCTCATGGATACTTGTGGTGTTGGCTGGTTGGTATCCCTAGAAAAGAAGTAGATGAGCAGTTTACCAAATTCTTACTTGATCTGCATGAGCGAAAGGGTTCTAATGAATTTTAAGCAACTTAATATTCAAGAGGAGTCATATGGAAAATGCTACCATTGCTTCATGATAATTTGGAGTCCGATGTTTTTTAGAGTAAAAAGTTGCCTAAAATCTAATCCATCCAGGAGTGTCTGGAATTTAAGCCCAAGGTGAATAAGCTTGAGGGTAGTAGAAAGAAATCCTTGGGCATAGGAGGCAGGACTTTTCCCATTGGAAAAGTCTTCAAAACCCTTTTCTCAGATTAGTTATCATGTCGAGACAAACAACTTCAGTTTCTACTCTGGGACTCTGTTTCTCTCTGTTGTATACTGAGTGAGCAGCCAACGTCTATCTTGCAATTCACAAATTCTCTCTTTGAGGGTGTCTTATTTTGTTGATTTTTTATTTCAACTCACGTATCTTTTTATTCCTGAGATTTTGATATCAATCTATTCTTGTTTTTACCTGTATTTTCACTATAAATCCTTCTTTTTTTTTTAAATAGAAGTCATTCGCTTACTTATTGTCTTAAAGATCCAAAAATATATAATTTAAAAGACACTGTTAGTTCTACAAAGTCAATTTAATCTGAAATGAATTCATGTTGCAAGCTTATTTTGTTGTCCGTTCTTAACATTAGATATTTTCAAATGTGTGTTAGTTATTCAGCATTATATAACAAGTTAACCCAACCCTTGTGGCTTAAAACACTCCACATTTATTATCTCACAGTTTCTGAGTCCCAGGAATCTGGGCACATCGTAGCTGGGTCCTCTACTTCAGGGTCTCTTATAGGCTCCAGTCAAGGTGTTGACCAGGCTGTGGTCATGTCAAGGGGGCAGGATGCTGACTGGGCCATAATGCATTTCCAAGTTCATGTAATTGTTGGCAGGATTCAGCTCCTCGTGGCTGCTGAGCTGAGAGCTTCAACTCTTTGCTGGCTGTTGACTGGAGACTGCCCTCAGTTCCTGGCCACGTGGGCCCTTCCAAGATGTCAGCTTGTTTCATCAGAGAGTGCAAGCCAACAAATCAAGAGTTGGCTTGAAGATGGAAGTCACAGACTGTTGTAACCTAATCAAGGATGTGATATCCTGTCACTTTTGTGGCATTCTCTTCACCTGTACCTAGAGCCAGCACATAATGAAGAGCAGATGATTTCACAAGAGTGCGAACACCAGGAGGCAGGGATCGTTGGGCACCATGTTTGAGACTTCCTACTACAAGGAGGTTTTGAAATTTTGCCAGCTTCCTCTAGGTGAGAGCTGTTTTGCTTCCCCTTTCATTTCTTTTGCTTTCTCTCTCCTTACCCCAACTCTTGACTTGGCTTTTACCTGTCTCGAAGTTTTCCTAGAATATTTTCCTGCCCCACCTCCAAGCCCCATCCCATAGTGTAGTGGGATATCATAGATTGTTCTCAAGCCTGCAGATAATTTAAGACAATTTGTGAACTTGGGACGAGGTCCATATGTCTTTGATGGATACCAGTTCACAGGCCAGAGCCCCAGGTGGAAAAGAGTCATAGAATATTTTCAAGACGAAAGGGGCCCCACCCTGGCACAAAATCCCAAAAGTTTGCCTTGCTGTCATCCCCTCTCTACATCGAATATCTGATCTCTGTGATCATATTCCCACTCTCCTCATGCCTACAGCGCACTTCTAGACCCTGACCCCAGCAAGGTCATGAATACAGCCTTGCAGTCAGCATTTCCATTCTATGGTCCACAGAAATAGTTCGCTTGTTTTTGAGCCTAGCTATGTGGTTCATTTATTTTATTAGAACATGTTATCTGCCATAGCTTCCCCCCTACCCTTTCTGGACAGATACATCAATGTGTGAAAATACTGGATCACCGTGATCCAAATTCTCGTCAGCCTATGGTCTCTACTGCTAATAAAACAGCTGGAAAAAGCTGTAGAAAATAATCAGAAAAAGAAAAAAGGAAAGGAAAGGACAAGGCGGGGAGAGGAGAAGAAAGAAAAGAAAAGAAAGAAAAGAAAGGAAAAGAAAAGAAAAGAAAAGAAAAGAAAATGGAAAACAGGAGAAGGGAAGAAAAAAGAAAAGAGCAGTTTACCCTCTTGTTGTAAGTGAAATCGAAGCAGTGGAAGAAAAGACTTCCTCACTCAAAGAAGCACTGAAAACCCCCTTTCCACTGGGCTTCCTTTCATCAGATCTCCTTTTCATGTATCACTTTTGCTAGAGGTAGTTCAGAAGACAGAGGCACCAGGAGAATTTACAGCTCGAACGCATGTTTCAGATTTCTGTAATTGAACGTTGCGGTGTACTGAAAAAGGTGAAAGAAGAAAACTGTATGCACAAAACAGCAGAAAGAAGGGAAGGAAAAGATTGAATGTGTCAACAAAAGAGACCCCGTGCAAAGCCCAGATGGTCTCGGGCCCACCATGAAATTCTGTATTTGAGTCCTGATGGGAATGCCCACGGAGGGTTCAATAGGCCACTAAAGGGGTATGTCCGTCCATACATCGACACAAAGGAACTGGACCTCTGGGGAGACGGCACACGGGGCTATAAGGGAGTGAGGGGTCTGTGAGGAGGGTGAAGTTTCACTGAGGGGAGATATTGGTCCCCAGAGACCTGGCAGGGGCTTCTAGGACCACCCTTGAACGTGCTGCCACCGTTGGGCTCTTAAGACTTCCTGCAAAGATAAATTCTCTCGCAATCTTCAGCACAAACCAGGATTCCACGCGCCCAAACACAACAAAGGCAAAAAGAACACTTTTGATGGACTTCTAGTTTTTATTTTATTAGGAAATTTAGACAGGATTATGCAATGACTAAGAACACAGAAGAAAAAAGGGGAAAAAACTATGCAAGAAGACGAGAAAAAGTGGGCAAAGACAGAACTGAAAGCCAGTGGATAGTCCCAGCCAACCAGGTATTCGGAATCATGACTTCATTAGTAATTTGCACAATTGCTCTGGTGCTGGGCTGCATACGGATTTCTTCCATTAGGTAATTTCTCTTGGTTCGGGGACTTCTGATCGAAGGACTTAAGGCCCCGAAGAGAGACAGGAAGGGAGTATTTTCAAGGCGGGGGAAGTGGAAGTCTTACCAGCTCTGCACACCGCAGCCTTAGCTGCAGCACTGCTTCTTGCAACAGCACGTCTGCTGACAACAGCACTTCTG
>NW_026057584.1:11315808-11343584 GCF_023721935.1 Panthera uncia
CAGAAGTGCTGTTGTCAGCAGACGTGCTGTTGCAAGAAGCAGTGCTGAGCTAGGCGGGCGGCCTGGCATCTGGGCACGTGCTTCGAGCGACCCTGCTGTAGGTAAGACGTCCCCCTCCCTCCCGGCCTGCTCCTCACTTTTCAGTCACCAGCATGACCGAGCCTTACCCCCAATCCATCGGAATCCCCCGCTCCTGTAGTTTCTGTCATCCCATCTGCGTGTAATAAACACCAACCAAAGTAATAAATGTGTAGTCTCCTCTGTCAATCGCATTCGAATCTCGTCCTCGACAAAAATGAATCGGGATAGCTAATGTTCTCCCTTCTCGAAACGCCTTTGACTTTGTGTTTATTTATGTCCTGGTTTTGCCACTGCATTTGCCGTCTCTGTAAATGCAAAGCAACTGTCGTCCTAATAAATTAGGCTGAACCCGCCTCGAAGACCCATTTCTTTTTTTCTTCCCAGCCTCTAAACCGTCGATCCCTGGGGGAAAATGCATTTCAATCTCAACAGATGAGGCAGATAGTACGTATGGGAAGACAGCGATGAACCAAAGCTGAATTGTTTGCAACACATATAGGTGGATTAGTGAATGGTCAACCCACTGTGGGTTTATCAAGAAGCGGGGAACTCAGGGGCACATCCTCTGTCTTAACAGCTGAATGTCATAGAGGAAACTCTTCCCAAATCTCTCCCTTGATAGAGTCTTAGCAACAGAAGACGGACTGCATGGGCATCCATACACACCTTCCATGATCGTCCGATCACTTAGGGGCATGGTCAAAACTTTTGAGGCTTATCACTTATGACGGTCACTTTTTGCTCCTAGAGTCTTCTTCTACTGCACGTCCATCCTGATTGTTATGGCCTCGTTGCTGAGAATTTCCCCAAAAGGCAACATAAATGGAAGCCTCGGGTTTTTTGCATCTCTTTGCCCATTAGCTCTGTGGTCCATGAGTGCTTCCCATTCAGCCATCGCCTGGCTAAGCATCCATACCCTCCTGTGCATCCCTTCCAGAAGTTTCTGCCGGATCCATGGCAGACGCCACGGAAGGCTGTCTGTCATCCACCGCAAACTACAAAGTCAGCCTTCAGATGTAAGGGCAGAAGAGGAGGTTTAGATTCAACATAATCAAAATGGGCAACTTCCATCCCACACCTCCAGCTCTGTCCGAAGGAGTCTGCACCACACACACAATAAAATGTGTCCCGCAAACCCCCTTCTGTTAATTTCCCATAGTGCTCCCTGCTGGTTCTTTTCTGTGTAGATTCCAGATTCTTGATCCATCGTGGTTGGTTTAGCAGTGGGCCGAGAGAGAAAGGAGGCAGGGGACTCCCGGCTGGGTCTGGCGGTGGGGCTGGGGCTGAGGGAAGCCAAGCTCCTGGGGTCTGTCTCCCAGGAGAAGGACATTCTTGCTCCAACACCACAAGTCCACGTGGGGTATTTCCTTGCCATTCTAGGTAGAGCCTGACAAAGACAGATGCTTAAATAGGCTGAAGTGACCAAATGCAATGAAATCACAAAAGGAAACAGGAATTGAGTAACCATGTAAAGTAAGACCCCCAAAGGGAGCCCCTGAAGAGATAGTCTTCCTTGCCCCTGGGAATTCAGAAGATAGGGTTTGAGAAGGAGGTCTGACGTGAGCTTCCTCAGACTCTAAGTTGACACCCACCCATCTCTATGTCTGGTTCCTTTTCCGCATCCAAGAGCCCTGAGCTTTTATTTAGTGCCCTCTGACTACTCGGCACTCCGTAGTTACTCTCAGCCTCTAGAGTTTATCCCATGGTCCCCATCCTCTGACTCACACTTCTGCCTGGCTCTGTCTTTATTTTTTTTTAATTTCTATTTCATTTTATTTTTGAGAGAGAGAGACAGAGAGACAAAGCATGAGCAGGGGGAGGAGCAGAGAGAGAGGGAGACACAGAATCCGAAGCAGACTCCAGGCTCTGAGCTGTCAGCACAGAGCCTGACGCGGGGCTCAAACTCTGGACTGTGAGATCATGACCTGAGCTGAAATCAGATGCTCAACCAACTGAGCCACCCCCAGCCTCCGCCTTTAGAACCACCTCCTGTCACATAACTATTCTCAGCAAGAGAGAGTCCCATCCATCTCTCCCCCAGCCTTTCCTCACTGAGGACTCCTTGTGGCAGTTTTCCCACAAAGTGAGGTTGACCGGCCGAATCCTGGGACACGCGGCCCTCCGAGCATCAAAGATGTAGCACGTCTTCAGCTTCTGCTCTCCCCGTCCCGCTCACTAGAGATGTGAGCTTTTTTTCAGGCAGTAAAAGTAGGAGATGGGGGCTGTCAGGATTGGCTAAGTTGCCATCACTCAGTATTGACATCAACGGGTGAAGAAAGGATCCAGGCAGCAGGGCGAACCAGCGACCGTTCTTGAACGTTTATTTGTCAAACATCGTGCTGGGTCCTGGGAGGGACACCAAGACGTAATTCCTTTGTTAGTTAGCTGACAATCTGATATAGAAAAGAAAGTAAGGGTAAATCTGTAATGGCTATTGGCAGAAAAAAAAAAAAAAAAAAAGCAAAGTCCAGATTATATTAAACAAAGGTCACTAACAAAACCACGTAAATGAAGGACAAAGCATTAGACTTCTGTATGTTTTGTTACTCTTTTGTTATGGGCTGAATTGCATCCCCCCCAAATCTGGATGTCGAAGCCCTCACTCCCAGCATCTCAGAATGTGACTATGTTTGGAAATGGGCTCTTTAAAGAGGTGATTAAGTCCAAAGAAGGTCCTTAAGGTGGGTTCTAAACAAATATGACTGGTGTTCTTAGAAGACGAGAAAATTAGGACACAGACGTGCCCAGAAGGAAGACCGTGCGATGACAGAGCAAGAAGGCAGCCATCTTGCAGCTGAGGAGAAAGGCTGCAGACCAAACCCACTGCCAGCTTCATCTTGAGCCTTGAGCCACGGAACTTGGACTTGATCTTGGACTTCCCTCCTCCAGAACTGTGAGAAAATAAATTCCTGGCGGTTAAGCCACCCCATGTATGGTATTTTGTTAGGGCCGCCCTGACAAAACAATACTTCTTTTGGGACACGCCTGATGACTGTCAACAATACGTGTGTTTATGGGGGTCCTGAGTCACAAGCCTAAATTGATGCTGTGGCTTAGGTAAATCTGTGTGACAAGCTGTCCCTGATACTTAAAGAAGCATGGGGCGTCTGGGTGACTCAGTTAAGCATCCAACTCTTGATTTCAGCTCAGATCGTGATCTCATGGCTCATGGGATGAAGTCCCACGTTGGGCTCTGCACCGCTGTGGATTCCCAATCTCCCTCTGTCCCTAGCCCCACGCCCACCTCTCTCAAAAATAAATAAATAAACTTTAAATAATCAAGTTGAAAAAAAGAAGGAGGAAATGTAGGGCTGTTGTACCCACAATGTGGCATGCGTGTGCAGTGTGCTTCCTACTTTGCCTGCATACACTCGGCTCTCGCTTCTTCCTCCCGAGCAGGGTCCACACTCATTCCCACTATGACAAAATTCACAAGGCAGTCAGACAGGATCCATGTATCGGGGCTTGGTGGCGAGGGCTGGAAAGCACGGGAAGAGCACTCCGTGTGAGCGCATATCCCACATCTCGCGTCAGTTGCTTGAACGTGCCTGTCTGGGATCCAATTGCAAATATCGGTCTTCATTTAGGCCGTCTGAATCACTGGGAAAACAAAGTGAGAATAATATCAGATTGGAAAATGAAGACATTTGCTGAGTTCAGTTGAACTACAGAAATATTTCCCTTAAATTGCGACCCACCTCTTTCTTTTCAGCACTCCGTCCGTCTGGGAAATGTGTGCCTCGGGGCAAAAGATGAGGACAGTTATTGCAAAGACAAGGGCCGACCCTCACGTTGCAGTGACGATAGGCTCTGCCACTCTCCGGCTCTGGTCCAAACCAGAGCAAACGTGACAGAGAGGACTCCACAGGGAACAAGAAGCCACGAGATTCAGCGCTATGGAAACCACTCTGGATGTTTTCAAGAACTACCTCTGCACCTCTGATGGAGATGCCTACAGCCAGTATCACACTTGGCCTTGGATTATAATTCTTTGTACACAACCCACCCCACCCAATGACCCTCCAAGGCAGGATCTACTCCATCTTTGAACTGGCTTCAAACCTGCCTTTATAGCTAGGGGTTTCTCAGGGAACATTTGTCAACAGAAAGCACATTCTTCCAAAATATTTAAATCCTTCTAAATACTACTCATAATCTGAATCATAAAATGTCATTTGTATTTCGATTGGTATCTTCCAAGGGAATGAGGCTATTGAGGACCAACTGAACCGTAGTTTCCTTTTGATTTCGGCTCAGGTCATGATCTCACGGTTCATGAGTTCAAGCCCCACATTGGGCTCTGTGCTGATAGTTCAGAGCCTGGAGCCTGCTTTGGATTCTACGTCTCCCTCTCTCTCTGCCCCTCCCCTGCTCATGCTCTGCCTCTATCTTTCTCTCAAAATTAAATAAACATTAAAAAAAAAAAATGGACTACCAGGGTCATTGGGTGGGTCAGTGAGTTACGCATCCAACTCTTGAGTTCAGCTCAGGTCGTGATCTCATAGTTTTGTGAGTTCGAGCCCTGAGTCGGGCTCTGTGCTGACAGTGCGAATCCTACCTAGGATTCTCTCTCTCTCTCTCTCTGCCCCTCCCCCTCTCACGCTCTCTCTCTCTCTCTCTCTCTCTGTCTCAAAATAAATAAACTTTAAAAATAAATTTAAGAATAAATAAATAAAACAGAATGGACTAGCACAGTCTGGCAAAAGGACACAGATTAGAGGACTAGTCAGAGCCCTTCTAAGCTCATGAGTCTCAAAAATAAAACTTAAAAACATCCATCAAAGTTTAAGTTACTAAGTAAGATCTGAAATGAAGCCAAAAGTAAGCCTGAGCCTTCACAATACCCCAACCAAGGTTAAATTAATATAAACAGAAAAGAACGAAGAGAAATCCCACATCCACCAAAGCTGACCCACTTAGCACAGCCTGATGGCATTACTTTTTGTAGTTAGGGAGATCGAAAGCTAAACTAATAATACCGAGAGTCTAAATGTGTACTGCTCGCTAAATTCATAGGGGAAAGTGACGGGGCCTGCTCTGCAGGGGTGGGGCTCTGCCCCTGATGCGAAGAATAAGTGGCCCCAGTAGATGGGAATCTAAGGCAAATGCAGCCCTCCATATTTTGGTAGTGGATGTATTTCTGAACATTTGTTTGAAATGGCTCTTTGTGAATAAAACAGCATTTTTAATCAATTAGGGACCCTTGTTTCCCTGTAACTGAAACCATCATCTCAAAACAGAATTCCGGTTGTAGGTAAATCACTTCCAAGTGCTCTGTTGGTGTTAGTAGCTGAAATGCATGGGCAGCGGGGGCAGGAAGGCTGTTCTCATGGTTCCTTGCCTTGCTCTGCTCTCACTGCCCATCTTCCAAGTGACTTTTAAGTGAGATTAAGATGTTCCGGGAGGTGGGATATGGTAAAATCAAAACAAAGGCAAAAAGAAACTTTTCATGTTAAAAGTTTGTATTTATTAGGACATTTAGAAAAACGCTGTCGACAAATAGGAATACAAGATTAAAAAAGGAGCAAAGGTAGAAGCACAGACATGGGAAGGAAATAATCACCTAGGTCTAAAGAACGTTAATTGCGATCCTATCTGACGGATCCCCATGAGGTCAGCTCTTCATTCAGAGCGAGCATGTTGTGCTCGCGTCCTTGTTTTCACTGTTGGCTATTTGATTAGAAACTTTCCAGATGGGAAACCTGAAAACACCCAAAGCAGAAGAAAAAACAAAAACAGGAACCTCAATGCAGGAGCAAAGAGGGTCAGTCTCAGAACAGCACATGAGGACAGGTGGGGCAGGCGAATGGAGCAGAGGAACGTTCCAGGGTCTCCTGGGCAGGGACAGAGGCCACGTGGCCCGCCTAGCTCAGCACTGCTTCTTGCAACAGCACTTCTGCTGACAACAGCACTTCTGCTGGCAGCAGCCCTTCCCGCAGCCACACGAGCCGCAGCCACACGAGCGGCGGCAGCAGCAGACCACGGGGACGCTGCAGCAGCCCCCGCAGCAGCCGCAGCAGCAGGGACAGCAGCTGGAGCAGCAGCCCACCCGGTAGCACCGGCAGGTGGTGCAGCCGCCGCAGCCGCCGCCGCAGCCGCCGCCGCAGCCGCCGCCGCAGCCGCCGCCGCAGCCGCCGCAGCCGCCGCAACTTCCGCAGCCACAGCACCCCATGGTGTCGGCAGAGAGGACTCGGGAGAGGGGAGGAGGGAGACTCGGGAGGTGAGGGAGGTCTGGTGCCGCCTCCTGCTGGGGGAGGGGCTTATATACCAACCCTGGGGGAGAGTCCTGACCCAGGACTCAAGGCCACTTCCCTGTTGTTGTTGTTGTTGATGCAAATATCCATAGCAGAACCTCACATGGCCTTTTGTGCACTTCCTTAATGGGTCCTTCTGACTTGTAAACCTTGCTAAATTTATCTTTTACTTGTCTTTTTAAGGCCCTGTTTAAAATAGGACAGGAAGTAACTATGAAATCCTGGGGTTTTTTTGTTTGTTTGCTGGGGGGGGGTGGTTTTGGAGGATTTGGGGCAATTTTTTTTCTGGTAGAAGTCTAAGTGGGTCAGAGTTTCCCTTGGGTATGTTTCACATTTCTTGGTCCTATCAGCCCAGGTCAAAGATTTTTTTTTTTTTTCATTCTTGTACCATTTATTACCATTTGCAAAGTCGTGAAGCATCTTTTTAGACAGAAGAGGACATTTTGAGATTCAAAGGGAAAGGTGATCCCAGGTCATATTATTTCGTCCTCCCAAGGCAGAGTTCCTTGGGTGTTTCTTCATCCTGTAACATCAGTTAGGAGGGGACTGTGGTTCCAAGGAGAAGGGATCCAGTGTTATCAGGGGTTATTACAGAGCGTCCTTCACATTCTGCCAGAAGATAGAAGCACATCCTGAGCACAACATTCCCAAGCCATGTGCCAGACTCGAGCAGCCTTCTGCTATCATCAGCCTATTAAAAGAGAAAAACAAACCTCTAGGCTCAGTCCCTAGTGATCGTGGACCAGCCCGCCATGGACTGCTTCCTTGAATTGGTTGCTTCCATTCGGCCATCCGTATTCAGATCACTCTTTCCAGTTAAGGGTAAATAGTGAAGGCAATCAGCACAGTCTGCAGGTCAGGTTCTGTCGACTATTGTGGAATATGAAACTGCTTTTACCGGCCATCCCCCTGGGACAGTCCGAGTGGCACACAAATGAGGCAAGCCCAGGTGTCCTGTCAGCCCCCTGAATGAGCCTGAGTCAAAGGAGCTTGGAATAATGTTATGAACCGGGCCTTTAACACAGGACACACTTCAGGTTACTTTTTAGTTGCTGTTAAAGAAGCCTTAAAACTTAACTAAGGAGGTAAATGACCTGTACTCTGAAAACTATAAAACTTTGGTGAAAGAAATTAAAGACGACACAAGTAAATGGAAAGATAGTCTATGTTCATGAGTTGGAAGAACCAACATTGTTAAAATAAAATAAAATACTACCCAAAGCAATCTGCACATGCAATGCAATCCTTATCAAAATACCAACAGCATTTCTCACAGAACTAGAACAAATAATCCTAAATTTCTACGCAACCAAAAAAGACCCTGAATAGCCAAAGCAATTTTGAAAAAAAAAAAAAAAGAGCAAGACTTGATGTATCACAATCCCAGTTTTCAAGGTGTACTACAAAGCTATAGTAATCAAAACAGTATGGTACTGGCCAAAAAGAAGTACATAGATCAGTAGAACAAAATGAAGAGTCCAGAAATAAACCCAAGCTTTTATGGTCAATTAGTCTATAACAAAAGAGGCAAGACTATACAATAGGAAGCAGACAGTCTCTTCAGCAAATCGTGTTGGGAAAACTGGGCAGTTACATGCAAAAGAATGAAATTGGACCACTTTCTTACACCATACACAAAAGTAAACTCAAAATGAAAGACCTAAATGTGAGACCTGAAACCATAAAAGTCCTAGGAAAAAAACAAAACAAAACAAAAAACAAAACAAAACAAAAAACATAGGCAGTAATCTCTTTGACATCAGCCACAGAAATATTTTTCCAGAAGTGCCTGGGTGGCTCAGTTGGTTAAGTGACCAACTCTTGATTTCAGCTAAAGTCATGATCTCACAGTTCATGGGATCAAGTCCTGGGTCAGGCTCTGCACTGATAATGTGGAGCCTGCTTAGGATTCTCTCTCCCTCCTTCTCTCTCTGCCCTTCCCCACACTCACTCTCTCTCTCTCTCTCTCAAAAATAAATAAATAAGCATTTTTTAAAAAAGAAATATTTTTCCAGATATGTCTCTTTTGGCAAAGAAAACAAAAGCAAAATTAATTATTGCAACTATATCAAAGTAAAAAGCTTTTGCACGGTGACAGAAAGCATCAACAAAACCAAAAGATGAATAGGAGAGGTTATTTGCAAATGATGCATCCAATAAGAGGTTAATATGCAAAATACATAAAGAACTTATACAAGTCAACACCCAAAAGGCAACGATGCAATTAATACATGGTCAGTGGACATGAACAGACAATTTTCCAAAGAAGATGCAGAGATGGCCAGCAGACACATGAAAAGATGCTCAACATCACTCATCATCAGGGAAATGAAACTCACAATTACAAGGGGCAATCACCTCACACTGGTCAGAATGGCTAAAATAAAAAACACAAGAAATGACAGGTGTTGGCAAGGATACGGAGCAAAAGGGATCCTAGTGCACTACTGGTGGGAATGCAAACTGGTGCAGCCACTGTGGACAACAGATTGGACATTCCCTAAAAAATTAAAAATAGAATTTACCATATGACTCAGTAATTCCACTCCTGGGTATTTCCCCAAGAGGTTACAAAAACACCAATTCAGAAAGATACATGCAGTCCTATGGCTACTGCAGCATTACTTATAAGAGCCAAGAGAAGCCACCCAAGGGTCCATCGATAGATGAACGGATAAAGAAGATGTGGCATCTATCTACAATGGAATATTATTCAGCCATAGAAAAGAATGAAATCTTGCCATCTGCAACAACATGGATGGATCGAGAGGGTGTAATGCAAAGTGAAAGAAGTCAGAGAAAGACGAATACCATGTGATCTCACTCATAACGTGGAATTTAAGAAGCACAGCAAACAAACAAATTAAAAAAAGAGACAAGCAAAAAAAACCCAGACTCTTAACTACACAGAACAAGCAGATGGTTACCAAGAGGGGAGGTGGGTGGACGATTGGGTGAAACGGGTGAAGGGGATTAAGAGTTCACCCGTGATGAGCACTGAGTAAGGTAAGGAAGTGTGGAATCCCTACATTGTACACCTGAAACTAACGTCTCACCGTAGGTTAATTACAGTTGAATTTTTTTAAAGTCTTAAAGATGACTTCTTTGTAAATGCAACTGTGTCCTGCTTTTCAGAACAGAAAGACAGGGAAGTGGTTTGGGGCTCTCCGTTGCACAGACCTGTAAATCATGCCTGCACCTACCTGACTTCAGTCACTACAGTCCTAAGATAACCGCTGTATAAAATAGCTGATTCATTTCTGGCTGCTACTTTTTTGTTGGAATGTGATCATGCCCTGTGGATTTTTAGTAGTTGTTCTATCTTGTGCCAGGATAAAGACAGAGCAATGCAATTGCTTAAATAACTATCCTGGAAAACACCCAGTGAGCAAGCATTTCCTCTGTGCCTTCAGCTCACACACATTTCTCCCCAGTGCTCTGACCTTCAAGATTCATCTTTTCTTATCTGAAAGGGCCCCTGAACTTCTGTTTTCAGGCACATTAAGATTTTCCATCGAGTAAACTTGGGGGGAAGCAGCGTACACAATTTAATAAATAGTTGTTGAATTATCCTTGTCTTATGACAAAGTAACTCTGACATCTACAAGATGAATCCACGCAAAAAATTCCAATGCATGGACAAGAACCAGAATAACCCTGTCCATTGACTTTCTCAGAGCTATAGAAAAAAAGGAGTTGATTCTGGGGGCGCCTGGGTGTCTCAGTCGGTTAAGTGTTGACTCTTGATTTCGGCTCAGGTCATGATCCCGCAGTTTGTGGGCTCGAACTCCATGTTGGGCTCTGCGCTGATAGCTTGGGATTCTGTCTCTCTCTCTCTCTCTCTCTCTGCCCCTCCCGCTCTCATGCGCACACTCTCTCTCATTTTTTCTCAAAATGAATAAACATTTGTTTAAAAGAAGAAGTTGATTCCGAGTTTATGTAGGAGAAAGGGAACTGGGAAGACTGATAGGGACCCTCTATCGCGGGAAAGTCTTCCTTCCCATATAAGACCTTCAGTAAGGATGGGAGATGGGAAAATGTGAGGGGCGATCCAGGCAGCGCCCACCATAGGCCTGCAGCTGGCACTTACAAGGTGGGACCCAGGGGGAGCAGGGACGGCTGAGGACACTGAGAGCCCAGCCTGAAACATAGGTAGAGGTAAGGGTAGAGATCCTTGGGTTCAGGTTTCCCCCGCGTTTCGAAAGCTCAGGCCTTCAGTGGTTAGGCTACGTTGCTTTTACAAAGACCTACATTAGGACCTGCTGTTTTTGCTAACGGAAAGAAATCTCAAGAGGTTGTTCACTTTTACAATAAAGGCCCCAGTAGCGTTCAGCATTTGTAGAGGCAGCACTGCCCCTGAGCAGAAGAGCAGCTCCCCCCCCCCCCCGCCCCCACCCAGCTCCTTCTCGGGGACGCACCCTCAGCAACTCCACGTCTCCGCATCCGGCCTCCAGAGCTTTGAACTGCGTCTCTGAGTATCTGTGATTTGTCTCCATTGATTTTGTGCATCTGTCGGCAAGCTGTGTCCTAAGGTTGCAAAAAAGCCAAAGAGAGGTGATTTGGGGTTCTGGGAACGCTCAGCATTTGCTCCGTGTAAGTTAATGGTAATTGACTCACCACTTTCCGCCACTTTGGTTTTCGAAAGTGTTCATAGGAACGCTCCGCTTACAGAGAGCAGGGGACACCTGTGCTCTGGTAAAGAAGCATTAGAGGTGTGGAGTCAGTGAGAACTAGGATTCCGGGTTCTGGAAGGGGACTGACAACAGAACCAGGACGTGGGAAGGCGAGACCAAAAATAGAGACCAGTTAGGGGCACTTGGGTGGTGCAGTCAGTTAGTTAAGCCTCTGACTCTTGATCTCGGCTCAGGTCGTGATCTCACAGTTTGTGAGTTTGAGCCCCACGCCGGGTTCTGTGCTGATGGTGCAGAGCCTGCTGGGGATTCTGCCTCTCCTTCTCTCTGCCCCTCCCCTGCTTGTGCTCTTTCTCAAAATAAATAAGTAAACTTAAAAAAAAAAATTTTTTTTAATTAAAAAAAATAGGGATGAGTCAAAAGGCTTTTGCAACAGTCTTAGCCTGAGAGCCTCAGCGGTCTAGAGACTGGGGAAGAGAGGGAAGGAACAAATGGTAAGCAGGACATGGAACATTCCCGAGAGGAGCCCCATTACAGTAGAGAAAACAGCATCACATTAACAGTAACACATGGTGTTTTACTAGATTTGCTACTTAGTCGCTCAGTAAGTGGTCAGTAAATATTGTTGAATGTACTGATCAGTTGATTAACTGAATTTTGCTCATCATTATGTATGATGTAGGTCCTCTCACCCCTCTTCAGCGTCCAGCAACATCCTGCCCCAACAGGGATCCCCACAAGGGATACCTGGGATCCCCACAAGGTATCAGTGGGCTCAAGAATGTAGCACTCAGTGGCCCTGGGAGAAGGCCCTTTTCTCCCCTGGCCAGTCCCCCAGGGCCTGCAGTGATGCAAGTCTGAGGCCTGGGGGGCAGGAAAAACCACGAAGGCACATGGTGGATCCACCTCCTGCAGGTACTGCTCGAGGGGTGAAGGTCCTAAGCCAAAGCCATACCATGATGGAGCCCACACTGCCACCAGCCGTCACACTGTCTTGTAGTAACTGCCACGGCCAACCTTCCTGGCCACCTCTGTACCAACATCATCTTGCCCTGATGTCCCTCTGCTGCAATGGAGAAAATGTCTTCCCCCACCTTGTACCACACCCTGGACCCACCGGGCCTCACAGGAAGTGTTTCTCATTGCCTTTTTTTCCATATGCCTCAAGCCCAAGTCCATCATGAGATTCGACTTCTATAGGTCCACGACACGAACCACTCAAAAGACCTTTAGTAATTGGGTCATTGGTCACAGGAATTAACCCCATCGCCTGGCTCTTGTCCCTTAAAACGACTTTACTTGCTTTTGTTTTTGTTAGGATGTGCCTCAGTTCATCCCAAGTGACCCCTGACAGACCCACCTCCCCATTTCTCAAGACCTAACCAGACATGTCAGAATCCCCAGACCAGTAGAGCTGAGACTCAGATGGGACTGTCATTGCCTAAATGTATGTGACATCATGGAAGCAGAACTGATAAATATTTGTGGTGACCCATATGGCTTTCCAACTACTTATTCTAGCTTAATGAGCTAGTCAACTCTATTCCTTCCCCTTCATATACTTGCTATCGCTCCCTGTTTTTGTATCAATTCTCCCTACCATCAGGTGAATATGTAAGTTTCTGCATATGGTACATGTGCTCCAAGTGTATTTGTGGAACGTCAAGGTGAAAAAGTTTAGAGAAATTCTTCACTGGGGCCCCCCATGCCCCACTCTCCAGGCCATCTTTCAAACAAGATATCCAAATAATAAAGAAGATATTGACAGGATCATGATGGAGTTGAAATTGTCATTTAGAAGCTCTGCTCTTAAATGGACTGACATGGGATGGTTTAGCACCGCACGACGTTACTTAGGGTCTACAAAGGAAATTGAATCATTTGTTTTTATCTTGAACATTTAACTGTGTTTCCATTATTTTTTGTTAGTGAAAGGATAGGAGACCTTTACACTATGTAAAAAGGTGTTCCTCTTTCCCTCCTAAAGGACAGAAAAGTTGCGCCTACCACCCTAGAGTTAAGAATGGATGTCACTGGATGTGGCAAGGGGATGTCTTTTAGGGATACTCCACAGGGCCCAAGGGATGATGGAAAAAATTAGTTAAGCTGGGAAAAGACAGAGACTAAAGAAATAAGGACTCAGAGCACACCAAGATCACCATAATATTTAATCTTAATGCTTTCCATTGTAAGAGTGCAGGAATCCCTACAGTTAGCCAAAGACTAGACTCCTACACAGATACCATCGAATGGGTTCTTTGCTTCTCTTGAATTTGTACCAAAGCTGGAAAAAATAACATTGGACAGTGATCAGATCTCAAAGTGTGACCGCATTCAGATTAACTTAGATATGGGAACGTCCGCTCAGCTTCATCCCGTTGGGAGATACAATAATCCCAACTCCCCAGCAGTACAGCCTGGTTATTGGAAACCAGAGAGCATTCCAATGTGTGACCCATTCGTCAGCAGCACAAATTCTTGCCTAAAGCCTGGCTCAAATGCATAAGCATGCCAGTTAAAAATAACCAGGCGTGGCTGTTGTAAACAGAGGGTACCATTCAGCGCATCTATCAATTAACTTCCTGCTTATAGTTCTACCTGAGATGATAAACCCTTGAGCAAAAGCAAGCCAACTTAACAAACATTTGTTGAACCCATTTTACGTGCCAGGCCACGTGGGCAGCACAAGGAAATGTACTTCTAAGTAACCCCAGCTGATCAGAGAGATGAGAAGAAATAACTGGGTAAACTGAGGAACAAAGAAGATTTAAATAATAGCCTAATAAGAGTTGACTCCGAGTATGGGCTGATTAAGTTCCAAGTGAATATTAAGCCTTGCAAGAGTTCCAAGGAGGGGCTAATTAAATCCAATCACATAGAGAAAGTAGGAAAGCTTTATGAAGCAGGCAGAGCTCAAACTGAGTCTTGAATGGGAAACCAGATGGGAACAGATAGAGAGGAGGAAGGAGCAGCGGGTGGGGGTACAGTCTGGGATCATCCTGCATGAGCTGCTTCCTCCCTCCACCTCCAGCGGTGTGACCTGATTTTTCTATACCTCAATTTCCTGATGAAAATAATAATCCCTATACCATAGGACTGTAAATATGATCATACACAGAAACGCTTAGAATAGAGCTTGGGACAGACCTCATAAATGTTAGCCAACGTGAGTATTTCGAGGTAGGCTGCACGTCGTAAGGGAAAATACAAGACTCCTCCAGGAGGCAGAAAAGAAAGCACATGTGCCTATAGTGTAAAGTTTATTCCAGAGAATTAGTAGGTATTCAGGCTGCAAATACAAGTTGAAACTAAGTCTGAACTGTAGGTCGGAGAGACTTCGATGTTTCTTTTGCAAGCGAATTATGTGGCATGTAGAAATGGTATTTTAGGAGCACGTACCTGGCAGCAGCTTGTAGGATAAATTAAAGACGAAAACCTATAGAGAGACCAATGAGATGACTCTAGGTAGGAAATTCCATCCGCGTTAAAAATTCAAGGATCTCAAATGCAAACGTCTTATTAAAATTCTTGTTCGTCATAATACATTCACTAATGAACACAATGGGCTTATGTCTTAGAAGCGACTACAGTTCGGGGCGCCTGGGTGGCTCAGTCGGTTGAGCATCCGACTTCAGCTCAGGTCATGATCTCACACTCCGTGAGTTCGAGCCCCGCGTCGGGCTCTGTGCTGGCAGCTCGGAGCCTGGAGCCTGCTTCGGATTCTGTGTCTCCTCCTCTCTCTGCCCCGCGCCCCCAACCCCCCTGCTCATGCACTGTCTCTCTGTCTCTCAATAATAAATAAACGTTAAAAAAAAATTTAATAATAAAATGTGTATTTATTTTGAGAGAGAGACAGAGGGTGTATGTATGTGCATGAGCAGGGGAAGGGCAGAGAGAGAAAGAGAGAAAGTGAGAGAGAATCTGAAGCAGGCTCCACGCTCAGTGTGGAACCTGATGCAGGGCTTGATCCCATGAACCATGAGACCATGACCTGAGCCAAAATCAACAGTCGGTCGTTTAACCGACTGAGCCACACACCCACCCCTATTTTTTTTTCAGCTCTTTTAATATTCCAGAAATAATTCTAAGTATTTTATCTGACTTGATTCTTGCAATAACCTTCCAAAGAATATACTGTCTATGCTCCCAGTTTACAGATGAAGAAAAAGTAAGACACTGGAACATTAATTGTCTTAAGGCCACAAAGAAACTGGAGTCAGGACAGCGGCACAGGCAGCCTGATCCCAGAGCCAGCCCTCTCAACCACTCCGCAACCCTGTACTTCCTGTCTTCAAAGTTCAGCGTCTAGATCAGGGGTCAACACGCTAAGGCCCACTTTTGGCCTGCCACCTATCTTTGTAAACGAGGTTTTATTGGAACAAAGCCACTCACACATTTAAGTGTTGTCTGTGGTAGTTTCCAGTCACGGTGGCTAAATTGAGTCATTGCGACGGAGATCATGTGACATTCATCCGGTCCTCGACGGAAAAGTTTGCCAAACCCTGGTCTGGATTATGCAGCGTGCTCAGTCCAAAAGGAATTCTGAGTACAGGCAAACTGTTTTTGACCTGATACCCCGACGAGCTGCAGTGGGGTACGAGGGTGGCCTCTTTTGCTCTCTCTCCCGCTCAAATAAGCCACACCCTTCTCTGAGCTTTTGCAACTGACTTCCCTCCTCCGTGGAACCTGTTTTGTTCCCATCGCCAGAACTGGGATGGCTTTCCTATTTATTTACCAGTCTTTGGGATCACGGGCGCCTAGTCACAGTCTGCGAATAACCAATTTAAAGTGATATTTCTTTCCAACAAATGAATACTATTCCATGTAGAAAATCTATTTTTGTATCTGCATAGAAATAACAGCGGTAGAGTAAGTGGGGAATATTTGGATCCTTGTAACACTCCTTCCCAAGGCTAATGTGGGGTGAATGAGGCACCCACCTGGGGTGAAAATTTAAGGTGGCACCCAAAACCTGAAATCATCACGATATTTTTAATGCAATATTTAAAAAAAAATCAAAGTAGGTGCAAAAAGCCCCTGATGAAAACCATAACAACATTTTACCAAAACAGAGGGCTGGACACCGCACTTGCCCGACTCGGCCTCCCCTAGTCCCAACCCCGCAGCTTACTACACAACATTTAACACGGTTTAGTACCGACTAGTTCTTTCAATGCCTCCACAAATCTACCAACACAAACATAGCGTACCCTCCCCTATTAAAGACTGTGGCAGGAGGGAAGATACATGTGGTTAGACGAGTACAAACGACTTAAGACCCCATTGCCCCTGGAGCAGCTTTTCAATTCTAATCACTCCAGGAGAAAGGCCTCCACCATGAACGCCATGCCGAGTTCTACAAGGCCACCAAGATGAGCAAAGCTGGTTCCCACCTGCACACCTGCTCTACAGCACTGTCTGGGAGCTGAGAAAGCCAGCGTGGCACCCAGCTGACTGGCTTTGATCCAGGCTCCGCCATACAGAGGCTGAGAGACTTCCCCTCACAACCCTGATTTCCTACGTACACAGTGGGGATGATTTTCATACCTGCCTCTTAGATTGTTGTGTGGACCACATGGGAGGAGGCTTGCTAGAAATGTCAGCGGCCACCATCGATATCGTTGACTCCATGGGTGACGCAACGACCCGTTCCCCCGGCTCCCCCACCGGCCCTAGTTACTTCACCTGCCATCTAGTGTCCACCCACCTGTCCAGGCTGGAGCCCCCACTCTTGGATTCTTGAGTCCATTTGCTTCTCCACTCAACCTTGAAATGTTTCTCGAATGTCCCATTGTGTGGCAGGTCCAGCCGCCATCATCGGTGCCCAGATCACCACAGCAGCTTCTTGTCTGGGTTTCTGCCCCTCCCTCCACCCATTCTCCCTGTGCTGCCAGACTGGTATTTTCTCCAAAGTATATCACTCCTCCACTGAAATCCTTCAAAGAATCTTGCACAGTGTGGAACACAACGTCCGCCCATTTGTGCAATGTTTTTCCTGGTCCGGACTTTGCTCGCCCCTCCAGCCCCGTCTCCTCACGTGACACCGTCACCCTCCACTCTGCAGCCACACCGAACTCGGGCTGCCCCCGTTGGTCACGCTGCCTCTCACCTCCGACCTTTGCACACAGTTGGGTGCCTCTGCCTGAAATAGACCCCAGCCCCGCCCTGTCCCCTGACACGCCCTCTTCCCAGAGGTTGCCTTAACCTTTCTGGACTTGGTCTAAGTGTCACTTCGTCCATGAGCTTTTCTATGACCCTGGCACCCCACCCGAAGCCTGGGTTAGGTCTTCCTGCATCTCCGTGACACCGCACGCTGCTCCCGGCCATAGCGCTTGTCACATTACACGGTATTTCCCATGTACTTGTTTGTGTCCCTCATCACGTGAGTAGCCCCAAGCCAGGAGCCGTCGTTCACCGTCTCCTAGCCCCAGTATCCGGCACAGCACAAGGCACAGTGAGTGAGCACCATCCTGGAGCCTGACTGGACAGTTACATCGGTGGCACAGAACTGAAAAAGTTGTATCTATAGATAGATAGGTTCCTCAAAAATTATGTAGACAGGGGCGCCTGGGCGGCTCAGGGGGCTGCGCTTCTGACTTCGGCTCAGCTCATGATCTCACAATTTGTGAGTTCGAGCCCCGCATCGAGCCGTCAACGCAGAACCGGCTTCAGATCCTCTGTCCCTCTCTTTCTGCCCTCTTCTGCTCGCACCCTCTCTCTCTCAAAAATAAATAAACATTAAAAAAATTACACAGATAATTAGAATATATATATATATATATATATATATATATAATTATAAATACAATTTTATCTATCTATCTATGTACCATCATCTCCTGTCTACAAGTAACAATAGTAAGACACAGAATACGTTATCCGATACTATAAAAACAAGGAAGCGCTATGGGAGCTCAGAGGCAAAGAACTTCCTAGGCTAGGGGTGGGCAAGTGGGGAAGATGGGATTTAAGCTGAAACCATGCCATCTGTACATGACCTTAGGTGCGTTCAAGGCGCGTAAGCAGTAAGACTTAAAAAATAGCTAAAGTCCTGCCAGCCCCAGCCCCATGTCTCCTAGGTAACGATGGTAAACGTATACCTCCCACAGCATTTGTCAAGAAACCCGGAGCAAATCCACCAACTCCGAGACCGTTTCTGGAGACCGAGACTCCTCTCCCTTCCCGCGGTAAGCACTGGTGGACAGATACATCCCGCCCCCGCCCCCCGGTAGTGAGTTAAGTAGCTGTCACCTGGATGAGCAGAGACCTTGTGTGGTCCAGAAATACCTCTGAGGAGTGCCGAGAAGGAACTTGCTGGAATGTGGCTCTCACCCAGGCAGCAGGGTTCAAGGAGCACCTGGCGGTGTGAGGAACAGCCAGATAACAGCAGGTGCATGCATGAGCTTGGGAAGACGAAGAAGGGAAGGAAATAAATGAACAAGGACACGCATGTAAACTCTGAGAATCAATATGGTAGGGAAATAGGATTGCCAGGTTCGACGTCAGAAGAACCCGGGATTAAGTCAGGATTTATTAGCTGCATTTCTTTCCGTGAATTTCTTAACTGCCTCAAGCTCAGACCTTTCATCGATGAAATGGGTCTAATACAACCCACCTCGAAGGGTTATGGGGAGGAATAGAAGCAACCATGCATGTAGAGGGGGGTCCACAGCAACTCACCACCCATCCTTTCTTTTCTGAATGGACATGGGCGGGGGAGCGTGAGCTGAATAAGGGGACCCCTCCGTTGCCCTGCTGCCGAAGCTGGGCTGGCAACGAGGTTGGCCCTGACGTCAACACTGTAAGTGGAATCGGCTCAGGCAAGGTCTTCCCTCCCCGAGGGCCTGCTGGGTGAGTTCGCTGCTGCCCGAAATCCGCAGAAACAGGAAATACACAGATGTTGGAGGCACAGCCAAGGATGCCAGCAAGAACAAGAGCCTTCCAGAGCCGTCCAGAGCACTCAAGCTCCCCGGCAGGGCCAATGCTCCCCAAACTCCCCAGAAACCGCCTGGCACCGCAGGGTAGGGCCTACGTGCCTTCTTCCTCCCTTTGGGACCCTCTTCATTTCCTAAATCCGTTTCAAGACACAAAGCACCCCCTCACCACCACCAATCCCCACCGCCCTCGCCCCACCTGGAAAATCCCCCCTGTAAATCTGAGCACAGAAGCCCGTCAGGTGAACCGTCATTTCGGGGCAGCAGCAGAGGGGGCCGTGTGGCTCTCTGACGAAGGGCTGTGGGTGCAGGGTCGGGTCCAGGGGTGGCCACAGGACCCTGCCGGGGTGCCAGAGCCAGAGTCAGAGCCCCATCTGCTGCGCCGCGGCCCGAGTGGCCGACACAGGAACGGACAGAAAATGGGACCAACGAAGAGATGTGATCGTGCATCAAGTCACTTTATTAGGAAGTTTAAAACAGCAGATGTAGACAGAGCCACAGAAGAGCCAGCACGCGGGCAGAAACCCCCAAAATGGCCAGAAGCCAGGCCCGAATATTTATCAGAGATGGAACATGACACACAAATAAACCCTTGGGGCTCCCAGGAGGCTGGGACTTTGCCCCGATGTCTTCTCACAAGCTCTTTGGTTGCATCGTGGTTCCGTGCTGCACGGTGGCGGGGAGGGAGGATTTGTGCCAGCGTGGGCACAGGAGGTTCTCGGAAGGACAAAGCAGGAGGAGGGGGAAAGCTGGTGACAGGCCGAGGGAAAGGAGACGGAGGAGGGTGGGCCAAGTCTTACCTGCAGGGCAGGGGGGCTCCCGCAGCTCCTGGGCAGGGGTGAGGCCGCCCGCCCGCCTAGCTCAGCACTGCTTCTTGCAACAGCACGTCTGCTGACAACAGCACTTCTGCTGGCAGCAGCCCTTCCCGCAGCCACACGAGCCACAGCCACACGAGCCGCAGCCACACGAGCGGCGGCAGCAGCAGACCACGGGGACGCTGCAGCAGCCCCCGCAGCAGCCGCAGCAGCAGGGACAGCAGCTGGAGCAGCAGCCCACCCGGTAGCACCGGCAGGTGGTGCAGCTGCCGCAGCCGCCGCCGCAGCCGCAGCCGCCGCCGCAGCCGCCGCCGCAGCCGCCGCCGCAGCCACCGCAGCCACTACCGCAGCCACCGCCGCAGCCGCCGCAGCCACCGCAACTTCCGCAGCCACAGCACCCCATGGTGTTGGCAGAGAGGACTCAGGAGAGGGGAGGAGGGAGGCTCGGGAGGTGAGGGAGGTCTGGTGCCGCCTCCTGCTGGAGGAGGGGCTTATATACCAACCCGGGAGGTGGGCGGGGGAAGACATGTGACCACTTCCCTGTTGTTTATTTCAGTTCCTATAGGAAAACTTCAGGCCCTTCCTGTTTATTTCCTGACACCTTCAGTCCCATTAAGTCACATATTTTCCGTTTAAGTAAATTTATCTCTGTTTCACCCAGTGGGAATATTTAGCAAAGAACCCAGCTAGCCCGTTTTCAAATATAGCTGGTCTTGGAATAGATGAGCCGGAGGAGACCCATCTGGCCACGGTTCGCCTTGCTCGCTAGTATCTCCGCAGGGGAATTGTTATTTCCCTTGACACCTCTTTCAGGAAAATGCTTAGGAGTCCTTTCAGCGGGAGGAAGAGAACATAGAACCTTAAATAAAGGAGGTAAGTTGCCGGGGCACCTGGGTGGCCCAGTCGGTTAAGCGGCCCACTTCGGCTCAGGTCACGATCTCACGGTTCGTGGGTTTGAGTTCCACGTCCGGTTCTGTGCTGACAGTTCAGAGCCTGGAGCCTGATTCGGATGCTGCGTCTCTCTCTCTCTTTCTCTCTCTCTCTCTGCCCCTCCCCCACTTGTGCTCTGCCTCTCTCTGTCTCTTAAAAATAAATAAATGTTAAAAAAAAACAAACAAACAAAAAAAAAACTTGCAACATCCACTCTTTCTACCCCTGGTCTGTATGTCACAGATCAAAGAGGCTACATACATCTAGACTAGAAGATACTTCTACCTCTCCTTACCTGGGATAGGGAAGCCTGACTGCAATTAGAAAACTCATTCTCAGTGGAGAAGCCCACGGTCCCCGGATTCATCTTCAGGACCTTAGCGCCCTGCCTTGTGATTAATTCTCTGCGCAGGAGTCACGTGTGTACATTTAGTCCCAGTCCCAGACCAGACCATAAGGTGAGGAGGAGGTGAGCTTTCAGAGGGAAGTTCCTCTGTCCCCAGAGACTCCCTCCTCTGATTGGCTGACCTCAGAGTGTTTGCATTAATCTAAAAATAACACTAACAGCTCATGACTTGCTCACACAAATAGCACTTTTCTGGGGGGGAGAAAGCACTACATTTTCCCCAAAATTTAGTGAACGCAGTGACACTGTTTTACACTTCTGCAAACCTCTTTAATGTCTGACTTAGTCAAAGACGCCTGGATTCTCATTATCTACCTTCTGTGTTGAAACTGTTGTACGGCGTGGTTTTGATCAAAATGCATAAAGAAAACCCAGCCTCGCGCAGATGTGCAATTGAAAAGGATGCTCTTACCAGCCTCAGGGCCCCGCCTGGGTCCTTGAGCCACACACTGAAGACCGCCAGAACAGAGCTTTGGAAAATTTGGGCCCCTGAGGAAAGAAACCACTTAAAAATGCACCCAACTATTGACTTTAGCCTCATCAAGTATAATAAACCCCTACACATGGTTAGTATATGGTACAACAATGGCTCAATGCCATTTAATAAAACTTTATTGTTTCTATATTAAAAAAAAAAAAATCCTACCTTCTGCTGCTATATTTTCCAGTGGTGCACATTTTGTTGTTACTCAACAGTCCTCGGCTGATTGTCTTTAAACTAAAGTCCAGACTCACCAGTAACAATCTGACTCCAATTTGCTTTGCAGCCTAATCGTCTGTCGGGGGCTCTAGAGTAACCCAAGCCTACACGAGAAGGGAGAGCTTGGGAATTAATACCATTAGGACCAGTAGTTAATCCTTATGGTGCAGGCACTATGTGCTGCACGGTGTGCGAAGCACTTAGAAATTAAGACAGGGACAAGGGCAATGAAATAGGCAAGACTCAGCAGGGAACACCCTGCACAAGAAGGAATCGCATCCACAGAGCAAAAGCCCCGTGGGATGAAGGTGGCAACACAGAGCACACCCTAGATCCCTCCTGTGACTCAGACCTTTTTGCTCTTACTAAGGAAATACAGCAGCCGTACAATCATTACTTGAACTTTTATCCTTCCAAACGTCCCTTGTGACGTGTCGTTAGCCGAAGTTCCACCCCTGAAATTCTGTTCGTTTTTAAAGACACAGTTCAAGTGTTAGCCTTGCGCAATCCCTCCAAATGAAACTGATCTTTCTTTTTTCCAACCTTCGGCTGTGTCTTCATTCCATCACAACAAAGGAAGGAGAGAACAAGACAAGGAAAACAGGCAGAAATGGTGTTGAGTAGGAGGACAATGGCGACGCAGGAGGGGGCTGAGATCTGGTAGCGCCCCTGTGGAAGGCATTCTGGGAACCAGTGGGACCCTCCATCCCATCCTCCTCTGCACTCACCTCTCTTCTCTCATCAGCTCGGCTCCCCTTCTTCCTCCGGCAATGACCACTTCCAATCTTGTCCCCTTTCTTCAGATGCCAGATGCCTCCTCCTTCACTCTGAGAAGGCGCTTCCTACCACAGAATCTATAAAGTTGCCTGACTCAGTGCCGTCTCTCTCCTTCTTACCTTGACTTATAACCACGGTGGTGCTCCCCCTACTCCTCCCGTCACTGGTCGGCCCCTCCATCTGTGCTCTGAAGACCACCCTTCTGGCCTTTTGAATCTCCTTTTTCATGCACCTTCTACCTCCACAAATCTCCTTTGTTCAGCACCTACTAAGTGCCTACCTACTGTAGGCACTACAGACACAGCAATGAACCCCTTCTGCTTTCTAGACCCTTCTCATCAGCATCAAAACCTTTATTTTTTTTTAAGGATTTTTAAAAAAATTTTATTTTGAGAGAGACAGGGACAGCACAAGGGGAAGGGGAAAGGGGAGAGAGAGAGGGAGAGAGAGAGAGTCCCAAGCAGGCTCTGTACTGTCAGTGCAGAGCCCGATGCGGGACTCGAACCCACAAAACCGTGAGATCATGACCTGAGCCGAAACCAAGAGTCGGATGCTTAACCTGCGGAGCTACCCAGGCACCCCAAGCATCACATCCTTTAGGAAGGCATCTCTCCCACCCTCAAGCAAGGAAACACCTCTGTTAGGCCCAGTCTGCCTCCTGCTCCTGCCTCTTGTCTCTCCTGTCCTTGACACCCACTCTTGCAGAAAGCGTCATCCCAATACCCTCTAGATGACAGGCACGAGCGCAGTGACATTAGAAAATAAGGATTGACCTTTGACACTGTGTACCTATGTCAAATCATCATCCTGTAAACTTAAATATCTTCTAATTTTGTCAATTTTACCTCAATAAAGCTGGGGACAAATGAAATAAAATAGGGATTCAGTGGGGATCAAGAACATGGGATAGGACAGTCAGCACAGCATGCATAAGATTATATATAGTAAAATGCATTGGCAATCTTTTAATACATAAAAGAGTTATATATTTTTAATATATAAATCATAAAATATGTAGAAACAAAATATTACCCATGATTTCACTAAACATAATTACTGATAACTTAATAACACATGTATGCATATTTAATATAATTTTTGCTTTTTCTGATCATGAAAGCTATACATGTTCATTGTAGAAAGTTTGGAAAATGCGCAGAAATACAAAGAAAATAAATATTACCCACCATCACACCTTACTGAAATAACTACTGTTCACTCTAATTTTCTTCCAGAACTTTGTGCATACGCATATGCATGATTCAAAAACATAACTGGGGATGATAGTGTGTATCCTGGGTGTTATGGTGTGTTCGCTTACTATAATAAATAAATACCACCACCGAGGACTCCAGAAATTCTCCACTCCTCCCTAGAGGACAGCTTCACTGGGAATGCTCTAACTCAAGTCTCGGATGGTCTCCATGTGGTTAAGTCCAAGGTATGTTCTCCAGGCAATTTACAAGGTCATTTCTCAGCATTGGGCAGTTGGCAAATCACTCTTTCTTGACACACCCTTCTCTCTTGGCATCAGTGAGGCAAGGTTCTGTTTCTCTCCTAGTCATTTTGCCACTCGTCCTCCAAGTCTACTTTGCAAAACATGACTGTTCGAGAGGCTCGAGAGTCGGCGTATAGACTTCCTTGGTGCTGTCTCTTCCAGAAAAGGTCACTTCCTTTATAGCTTATTGACTCCTTTGTTGAATGCTGTACGTTTTATTACATAAATCAACCTTCTTTCAAAATCTGATTTTTGGGGGCACCTGGGTGGCTCAGTCAGTTGAGTGTCTCTGGCTCCTGATTTCTGCTCAAGTCACGATCTCACGGTTCATGAGATTGAGCCCTGCATCAGGCTCTGCGCTGACAGCACGAGCCTGCTGGGGATCCTCTCTCCCTCTCTCTCTGCCCCTCCCCCTTCCCCCCTCCCTCTCTGTCTCTCTCTCCCTCAAAATAAAATAAACATTAAAAAAAATCAAAATGAAGAAAAATAAAATCTGATTTTTCCGAGGCACCTGGGTGGCTCAGTCGGTTAAGTGCCTGACTTCAGCTCAGGTCATGATCTCACAGTTTACGAGTTCCAGCCCCGCACTGAGCTCTCTGCTGTCAGCACACAGCCCACTTTGGATCCTCTGTCCCCACCCCTCTCTCCGCTCCTCCCCCACTCCCTCCCTCCCTCTCTCTCTCTCAAAAATAAACATTTTTTTAAAAAAGAGAAAACATTTCAGGCTACAAGTCTTCTTCAGAAAAATCAGATATTTTTATAGTTCTTATTTTATTTTTTACATGTTTATTTTTGAGAGACAAAGAGTGGGGGAGGGGCAGAGAGAGAAAGCGCGAGAGACAGACAGACAGACAGACAGAGGATCCGAAGTGGGGTCTGCACTGACAGCAGAGAGCCCAATGCAGAGCTCAAACTCACGACCCCTGTGATCATGACCTGAGCCGGAGTCGGACACTTAACCAACTGAGCCATCCAGGCACCCCTGGTCGGAAACGTTTTCAGTAATATTTTCCCAAATGTGGGATCATCTTTTTCTCACTTTCATGGGAAGGTGGAGGGCATCACCAGGTCTTCTGACAGTGATCTGGATAATTAGGGAGCTACAACTTTTTATCCACCGGAGTCGAGACCAACACTGACCAACAGACTTTTGGCAACGAAGGAAGTGTTCTGTTCTGAGGCTGGCCAGTATGGTACCCACTTAACCACATGTGGCTGCTGAGTACTTAGAATACGACTAATGAGGCTGAAGAACAAACCTTCTTGACTTAATTTCGATTAATCTAAATTTAAATTGCCGTGCATGGTGAACGGCCACTTTAGTGAAGAGCCAGCTCTCAATGGACAGCACCACAAAAGAAAGGCCCACCCTTCATCCTTCTTTGGGTCAGTTTGCCAGAAGTGTAATAATTGTCTCCTACATTCCAGACATTGTGTAGCCGTCAGGGGGAGTGAGGTGAAGAAGAGGCAAAACTGCTCTTAACGGAGCCTGTCAAGGCCATCAAAAAGAGACAGAAGTAACCTATAATAATGTAACATGAAAAGCTCTAGAACAGAAGGCCAAGCGGAAAACATACAGAAGATCAGTTAATTAAATTCCCAACACCTAGCATCAGTCCTGGTATATAATACAGTCAGTTCTGCTATAACACTTGTTTTAAAAATGCAGATTTGTTCCAAGGAGGACATTATGCTAAGTGAAATAAGCCAGACATAGAAAGACAAATACTGCATGTTCTCGCTTAAGTACGGGATCTAAAAAAGTCAAACTCATGGAAGCAGGGAATCGAAAGGTGGTTTCCAGGGGCCGAGGGAAGGGGACGAAGGGGAGATGTTCGTCAAAGGGTGCAAAGTTTCAGTTAGATGAGTAAGGTCTGGGGATCTCATGCACAACATGGTGACCATAGTTAATAAGACTGTATTGCGTCCTTGAAATTTGCTTAAAAGAGTTCGTCTTAACTGTTCTCAATGCAAGAAGAAAAAAAAAGGTACCTAAGTGAGACAATGTATGTGTTAATTAACTGGGTTATGGTTATCGTTTTACAATGTGTACATAGATCACATCATCACATTGTACACCTTAAATACATAATTTTGTATTTGTCAATTATACCTCAATAGGGCTGGAAGAAGCTTATTCCAAGGAGATTGATACATGAGGGAATAATTTGAGCAGAATGCAAATTCTTTGCCTCTGGAGGGCTTTGCCCATAAGAAACGCCAAGTAAATATAGAAGGCTGCATCCAGCTAACACACACACACACACACACACACACACACACACACTTCAGACAACTAATGACCACCCTCCTGCGTGCCCTATGTCCTGAGCTACGCTCATCCGCACTTGTAGTCCCAACTCTCCCTCCCATTTCAGATCTTCCCCCTTCCATCCCCTGACAATAACTCAAGCTGCAATCTTTCTCAGACCTCCCTTCCACAAACAAATTTCACATCTTTTTCAAGGTAGAGTGCCACATTTCTGATAGGATTTATAGATTTTTTTTGTTTGTTTATTTTTGAGAGAAACAGAGTGTGAGCAAGGAAGGGCAGAGAGAGAGGGAGACAAAAAAATCCGAAGTAGGGTCCAGGCTCCGAGCTGTCAGCACAGAGCCCGACACAGGGCTCGAACTCATGAACTGTGAGATCATGACCTGAGCCGAAGTTGGACAATTAATCGACTGAGCCACCCAGGTGTCCCAGGATTTATATACTTTATTTTTTTTTTTAATTTTTTTTTCAACGTTTTTTATTTATTTTTGGGACAGAGAGAGACAGAGCATGAACGGGGGAGGGGCAGAGAGAGAGGGAGACACAGAATCGGAAACAGGCTCCAGGCTCCGAGCCATCAGCCCAGAGCCTGACGCGGGGCTCGAACTCACGGACCGCGAGATCGTGACCTGGCTGAAGTCGGACGCTTAACCGACTGCGCCACCCAGGCGCCCCGAAGGATTTATATACTTTAAACATATGTGTAAAATCATGTACAATTTTTATTTTGAAAACAAGTCACTGATTAAGTTTTTTGAGTGCTGTTCCCCAACCCCATAAGCCCTGTGGTTTTTAACCGTGTGATTTTGTACAGCTCTACAATTTGGTGGAACACACATGTTGTGTTATAGCAGAAATGACTGTAGGTCTAGAAAAATATCTTCGCAATGGTCATACCTGCGCCCCTGATCTTGGATTCTCAACACCATTCTCCAATAAAAGGGACCAGACTCTTTGGAAGAAAGGCTGATTCCGGGTCTGGGGCTGGGAAAGGATGAAATGGGCCGTGAACATCTTGTGCCAGAATCTAAGCTGATACTCAGAAAATGACAGAGATATTTTTAAAAGGTACAAGAGCCAGCTTGAAGGTGTGGCTACTGGAAAAAAATGTAGGACAACTTGAGCATCAGAACGATGACGGGAACAGATACCTCATTGAATAGAATAGGATTATTCTTTCCATGAACTCACACTGATGGAAATGAATAAATGGGTAACGTACATCTTTACCCTGACCAGATGCTGCTGAACTGCTCTGCAAATTGGTTGTAGTGAATTATATTCCCACCCAATGTTGTACGAACATTTCAGCATCCTCACCGATATTTGCTATTATCAGACATGAACACTTTGATAATCAGGTGGATACAAAATGTACCGCAGTTGGGGCGCCTGGGAGGCTCAGTCGGTTGAGCGTCCGACTTTGGCTCAGGTCACGATCTCGCGGTCCGTGAGTTCGAGCCCCGCGTCAGGCTCTG